>NC_056729.1:618076145-618238645 GCF_019279795.1 Protopterus annectens | reverse complement strand
TTATTATTTTATTTAACAAGTATAAGTTAATTAAAACACTCACTGGGGTAAATGCCTCTCACCATATAAGTTCAAAGATTATATAAAATAAAATAGCAAAGGCAGAGGCAACCATGCACTCAAATATAGTGTATGATAAATGAACGTAGTACAGCGTACTTAAAACAGAACTTATTTAATGGTGTACACAAACTTGTATTAAAAGCTTGGCGATAGATATATGAATTACATATTTTATTGTTGTATATAGGTTGTATGGGATTTATATTTGGATATTATTATCAATATAAATATCCTGATTTTTATATTTTTCTATATATTTTTTTATTTTCCATATATATATATATATATATATATATATATATATATATATATATATATATGTTGCATTTACATCTTTTATTGATTCATATTAATTCGACTTTATGTTTGTATTAAAGGGTTTGTTTATGCATAGTTACGGTTACTGCATATTGGTACTATTAACATTCGTTACATGTATATACTATTTTGATGAAATACGCATATGCTTTTATTATATATTTTAGGTTTTTACATATATATATATATATATATATATATATATACATAATTTATGCTTGTAGTGATGTACATTAGAGGCCATATATTTTATATACATCAGCAATAGTTTGCCAGCAAGTATTTTAGCCTCTTTGATATATTAATAATGTAATGTATCTTTAATTTCAAATAGAGGCTTGATATCTTAATGAGTCAAAGACTATTTAAGGACCAATTAGTAATAAGGTATGTTTTATGGTCTGAAGAATCATTTGTGAAAGCGCTTACCGTTTGTGTACACCATTAAATAAGTTCTGTTTTAAGTATGCTGTACTACGTTCATTTATCATACGTTATATTCAAGTGCATGGTTTCTTCTACCTTTGCTATTTTATTTTATATTATTTTATTTATTTATTTTTGTAAATGTGTTCACTAGGGGTAGAACACTGCACAAACAATGACCCAGGTTATACCATAATATAACAAAATAACATACAATATACCATATATAACTAACAATGGTTTACATTTATGAATAACCATAGACAACCTGTCAAACAATGCATACACACAAGATATAACAAATCAAATCTATTTACAGTCATATAACTGGAGTAGAAAATGGTAGAGGTGAGTTAAAAAAGAAGTAGAAGTGGTGGAGATATGAATAGGAGTTGCTAGGTTAGGAAAGCTAATAGAGACCACTAAAATGAAAGAAGGGATTAGATTATGTATGTAGTGAGCTTAGCATAGTAATGGTGTGATAAACTGAATCAGAGTTTAGGATGAGTAACATAATCAGGTGGATGAAATGTACAGGAGGTAAATGTATTAATAGTCATAGATACTGATTTGTCTAACATGTCCTTTAGATGTACAGTTGCATTCAAACTGTTCTATTATATATTTTGGGATTAAAATCTTTAAACTTTACTGCTGTGTTTCGTTGCCTCCTTTGCTTTTGCTACTGCTAGTAGAGTGTAGTTTGAGAACAGGGGTTTATAGAGAGGCAATGGATCTGGCTTGGCTTCTTAGGTGATAGGTTTATGTGGCAATAAAAAGTTTGGAAGTGGAGTAAAGTTTGAGTATTTTGAAGAGTAAGAAACAAAGAAGAAGATTTGATCTGGCCTGTGCCAGAAGCCACTTAGCCTTTGTAAGGTAAGGCTGTGGTGCTCACTCCATGGTAAGTTAGCTATGAATTGACATTTTATTGGACAGGTTATGAAGGGCACCATGTTTTTCTCAGAGGCTGGATGCCAAACTCATGTCTGGCAAGGAGGATGCCTTTTCTTATAGTAGTCCTTGCTGGACGTGAGAAGAATTGAAATATTTTTTGGCCCAGAAAAGTTGACTGTTGGTCTTGGCTCTCAACATTTTTATATGCTCAATGAAGTTTAGTGATTGGTCTACCCAGATTCCCAAATGCCTAAAGGAGGTACTGGTTTCATTGGATCTCTTATCACAGTCAAGGGAATTAAAGAACTGGGGGGGGGGGTATTTGGATAATAATTTTTGTTGCCAAATAACATGGTCTTTTTTTTTTTGTCATTGAGCAGTAGTTTATTCAGGTTTAATCACTGCTATAGCTGAAGAAGATCCTTTTGAAGATGAATTTCAATTGTATGATGTTAGGGTACAGACCTACAGATGGCCACATCATCTTTCTAAAGAAGCAGTCATATGTGGTCAAGGCCTAGAGAGAGTTTATTTATGTATAATGGAGCACTGTGGGCTTCTAGAGTGAATAAGGGAACTGCTGGAAAGAGCAGGTCCTCTCTTTACCTAGAATAAACATTAGATAGAAAGTCTTTGAATCATGTAGTTACATCAGGGCTGACCTCAGTATCTTGCAGATGGAGAAGTAAAATTGAATTGTTGACCATGTCAAAGCATGGGTTAAGTCAAAGAACAGAGCTCCAGTAAGATTTTCTTTAGCCATATTACCATATTTCCCCAAAAATAAGACTGGGTCTTATACCTTTTCCCCACCAAAATTCACATTAGGGCTTATTATCAGGGGATGCCTTATTTACCCCCCATACAACAATCTACATTTATTCATGGTCAAAAATCGACATTTATTCATGTACACAAATTGACATTTATTTGGTACTTTTCCATTACTGGGCAACAGTTCTAGGTAACCCATTAACAGTTGTGTGAGAATTTTACATTAACAGTGC
This sequence comes from Protopterus annectens, assembly GCF_019279795.1. Classification (NCBI taxonomy): domain Eukaryota; kingdom Metazoa; phylum Chordata; order Ceratodontiformes; family Protopteridae; genus Protopterus; species Protopterus annectens. Next base: position 618,235,937 of record NC_056729.1, on the reverse strand, counting down.
AACAAACATTTCAACTTGAGAATATCTACACCTTAACTTTCACAGTGCAATATTTCATGCTTATCAGAAAGTGCAAAAAATCTCAATACATTTGTATTGGAGGAGGGGAATAAAACAGGTGAATAACTGCCACTTTTTGAGTGGTGATGCTTTCTTTATTCCTTACCAAAACCATAAGAGAAGAATTATAGAAAGTCATAAAAATGAAGTCTGGGAACTAGTGTCCTTACTTTGTAATTACCCCTTGATAATGAAATGTTACCTCAATACAATAAAGTAAAAAAACTGACAAAAGTTTGCTGGTAGCTGAAAGCAGAAGCAATCCATTCTGTTGCCCTGATAATGGAAAAGTTATTCAAATACAGTCATGTCATCTTCTTCTGGAACATTGTCATAAGTCTCCAACCCCCGAATTCTGGCCTGAATTTCTTGCAACTCCATTTCCTGTAGAACCATTGGCCCCAATCTGTCATGCCTAGCAATAGAGCTCTCCTTAAATGAGCACTGCTTGTCCTTGTAGCCTTTTCGTAGTGCATTGGCAACACAGCTGTCAGTGATTTTATCCCATGAATTCTTCACCCAAGTCACAACCTCTTGCAGGCTAGGCTTCACAAAGTTTCCATGCTTTCTCTCCATTTTATTTTCAATGTAGTCATTGAGTTCCATGCACAAAGGATCCTTGAATGGCTTGTTTATTGCAATATCAAGAGTCTGGAGATAGGCAGTCATTCCTGCAGGAATCATTATTTGATCTATTCTTCTCTGTGCAAGGAATTTCTTCATGTCTTTATTGCGGTGAGTGCTGGCTAAATCCCAGAGTAACAGACCTCTTTCACCACCTCGCAAAACAAGTGGCAGCATTACATCAACCCACTTCATTATAACTGCTTGTGTCCACCAGGCTTTTTCAGTTTCAAGAATGCAAATGCCTGAAACACATTCAATCTTATCTTTCTTGCCCTTACTAATGATTAGAGGTGGGGTTTCTTTCCATCTAGATGAATTGCCAAAATACAGATAACAAATGCACTTTTGTAACCAGTGGAGGGAATGTAGATTGATGAGGCACCCCTCTGATAAATTTTTGTTTGAGATCCTTGGCCCATAAACACTGCAGTTTCATCCATAGCAATCATGTTAGAGAGTTGGTATTTAGAAATGTTGATGCCATTAACAAAGGACTTGAATGCAAGTGCACGTTTAATAACTTCAGTACCTTCCAGCTTGAACAGTGTTGTTGATCTTCTTAGAGACAGTTCATATCACTGAAGGAAGCCATCCAGCCAATGCTGTGATGCTTTGAATTCTTCTGGGGATATTTCTAACTGTGGTGCCATTGCAAGGGCAAATGCTTGAATATCAGCCTTGCGCACAACCAAAGCCTTTGCTCTCCTGTTAGCAATCCATCCACAGATGATGTCTTCCAGCTCAGGAAATAATGGTTGCCAACCTGATCCACACTTGCACTTCTTAGCATTTCCCTTGTTGGCCTGTTGACTGAGGTTATTGTATGCTGCTTGCCATTTTCAGACCATTTGGAGATCCAACTTCTTCTCTTTGCAGAAAGCTATCAGATTCTTTCCCTGGGAGTCCTCCATGATTCCTTTCTTGTACTCGACAGAATAGCTCTTTCATTTTGCACTCATCTTGTCTGGGGGAGTGGTTAATTGAAGACTTACAAGACAGGAGTGGCAACACAAAATGGCAATGGTGAAAAAGACACAACCACACCCATTCGTTATCAAGTGCGCATGTTGTACGTGCATTGTCTGTACTTTGACCAATCAAAGTACACTTGCCAGTGTTTATGGGCCAAGGATCTCAACAGTCAAGTGTGAGTGAGGATTAAGGTTACAGTAAGAATTGTGGAGGACTCCCGGGGAAAGAATCTTACGACTTTTTTAGCAAAGAAAAGTTGGGTGTCTGAATGGTCCAAAAATGGTGAGCAGAGTACGATAACCTCTGTCAACAGATGTCAATAATTTTATTATTTTATATTTCAACACATCCATCATGTGTTGCTGATGATCTTAACTGGGGCTTATTTTTGGGGCAGGACTTATATCATGACCACCCTGGAAAACCATGCTAGGCCTTATTCTCTGGTTAGGTCTTATTTACAGAGAAATACAGTAGTTAAGATGTTATTGGTCAGGATCCATTGAGCAGTCATTCTGTTTGATGAAAAGCAGGAGACATTTTTGTAGATAAGTGATAAGTTGGTTACATATTATTTTTTCAAGACTTTTACCAAGGGTGGGTAGGGTGGAGATAGGGCAGAATCGACTGCAAGAAGAGGGCTTGGTTGCTTTTGAGATTGGCCTGACAAATATGATTTCCAATTATTTGGCATAGTATTAGTGGTGAGAAGAAAGGTTGTAAATGAGCTTAAGAGAAGTGGCAATAAAATTTCTGTAGTGGGACAAGAACTGAGGATAGATATGCTCAGGTCCAGATAGTAAGGCCATACATATCTTTTGAAACAGGGTTAAATTTGCTTAGAGGTAGTTTTTAAGAACTAAAAATGTGGGATGAAATTCTGAATAAGGTTGTCTTTATGTGGCTGCATTGTGGGTAGGGTAGCCTGTGGAAAGGTTTGAGAATTATCCGAGGGAGTCCAAAGGTATAGGATTACCAGTTTGTTAGGGGAGGTACACTAGAATGGATAATCAGTAGTGAAGGATTGTCCTGTTGTTTTGTTGACTTCCTGCCAGAAATGCTTAGGGGAATGAAGAAGAGAGGTGTTTTAGACTGTCAATGTTCAGTTTTAAGTCTGTGGGTGTCCTGTTATTTTCCTCAGAGTTTTGTAATAGTCAAGGTTGTTGGGAGTGGGATAATGTTCCACATTTCCCAGACTTCATCCCATACTTTTGTAAGAGATTTAGGCTCTTATGAAAGCCATTCAGTTTTGGCAGTTTTCATGGGTTTGAAATCACTGGATAGTGGGTGTCTTGAAGACAGAGTATTAAGTCTGTTGGTTTACTGATAGCAATGTTTGCATCAGAGAGGGACAGTTTAGGGAACAACTCAATAGTAGTGAGCTTTGAGCTTAGAATGGGGATTTTATGGAGGGGGGGGTAGGTTTGAAAGATATTAGCCTGAACTGATATTTAGCTTGTAGATTTTGTAGGGAGAATATAAAGGGGCAATGATTACTAAAAGTGGGTGAGAGAATGGAGAAAAAGGAGATATTGTCTGGATGGGTTGTACTAATGAGTTTAAGGGTGAATGGTGATTGGATTTGGGGTTAGATCTAGTCAATATGTCTTTAGTTGGAGGAGGCTGAGAAATTCATGCTTAATTTGGCAATAGCCAGGTATAGGTGCTGTGAAGACTTGGTTAGAAGTTTAGTTAGTAACCAGTTGTAGTTGGAGTTATTGGATGCATTGGCTTGGGAAATAACTGAAATGTTAATAGAGGATTTGTGCAGTAAAACAACACCACTAGGTCTGGTTCTTGGCCGGGCATCAAACAAATAAGCATACCCAGAGAAGAAATGATGTACATGATGATGTGTATTCTTTAGCCAAGATTTGGTTATTGCAAAGAGATTAGATAGGTAAGAGATCAAAAAACAGCTTATGTGGTCAATCTTTTTTCAAATACTTTTAGCATTAAGAAATGCACATGACGGACTCTGACTTTGGAGATTATGTGAGCTTTTGAACCTGGGAGGTGTTTATTGACTATGTCATTGATGTGGGAATGGGAATGCAAGAAACGGGTGAGGTAAAATAGAAAAAAAATATGTACTTGTGAGAAACACATAAGTTTAAATGTTTTCATACTAGAGGTAGGAAAGATGGGAATAGTGACTGGTTTAAAATGTAGCATATGGGAATGAATATGAGAGTATGGCTAAATGGGGAAATAGTATAGTAATGGGTTAGCAGGTGATATTCAAAGATCTGAGGCTGTGCTTTGACTTGAACTCAAGTGTCCTGTGTGCTGTGTGGTGTACAAAATTTAGTAGAATATCTGAGCTAATGGTAGGTCCTTGTGTTGTGTGACTTTATGAGATTAGTCAGATAATGAGATTTGAGGATGCGGTACACAAAGGTTAAATCAGAAAACTATCCACACCTCATGCTTGCATGAGTCAATCAGTCTGCAGTTGCTCAGTAGACCTACAAGGTTTGCAGGTTAGCAGGCAAAAGTAAAAAAGTTTATTTTTTATTTATTATTGATTTTGAATTAAAGACAAGGGCAACTTAAAGAGATTTCACAGGGCAGTTAATAATAATACCCAAGTATGTTCAGTTAAAATAAAAAATCACATGGGACACTAGGCAGTGGAGGAGAAGACTGGCTACCTATTGCAGATGGAAACATACATATAAGAATCTCAGGGAAGAAGAGGAGTTTGGCCACAAAGGAAGTTCTTAGCTTATTGGCTCTCTTAGCAGCAGCCATAATAACTACAGTCAAAACAGTAAACTGCAGTCATTTTTAAGAATACATAAACTAAGAGCACACTAAAAAAAAAAAATAAGACAGAATAAAAAATAAAAAAACACAGAGAAATCAAAAAACACCAACTGCAGAAGCATAAAATCCAAAATTGTTTAACACTCTAGCACCTCAGCTAGCAAGCCTTTCAGAGTTAACATTACAGTAGCACAAGCTGCATTTAAATAACAAATATCACGTCATTAATCAATTAACTAAAACAACTAAACACAAACAAATAATTAACAGTTAGTGCAGAAAAGCCTTCCACTCCAGTTCTTTGTTTAAACCTTGAGGCACCAAAATGCCAAACTTTAAAATACAGACTGCTTCTTTATATAATAGTTTATTTTTAAGTGCAACATCATCCTTAATCAGAACTTGTTCTAAAATACATGCTTTTAAACTCGCACAAGACCCCAAGTGTACTGCATGAAAATGTGATGCCACGGGGCTATCCAAATTTCGATTCTTAATGTCTCTAACATGCTCTTGTATTCTGATTTTAAACATTCTTTTGGTTTCTCCTATAGAGAAGTAACCACAAGGGCATTAGAGACAATAAACCACCCCCTTAGATGCACAGGCAAAAATAGCTCTAGGCTGAAAAAAATGTCATTTATTTTATCAAAAGTTCTGACCACATGAATACAGATTAGAGCATTTACCACAGGGAAATGTACAAGAATTTTGTAAAGGAATAGTTAAAATTTCAATGGGCATAGAGAACAAATTATGAACAACCATGTATTTTATATTTCTGGCTTTCTTATAAGAGACAGTAAAGGAGTCAGGTAAATTCTTAATCTCAGACTTCCCCTTATGTAAGAATGGCCAGTAATATCTTAATATTTTTACTAACTCAACACTATAAATATTATAAGTAGTGACAAAATATATATTTTTATCACTAGTATTCTCTGCATGGCTGCTATATCTATTCACAGACTTCATATCATCTGGAACATTAACCACACTAGTAGTATCCCTTCTCAAGCACTACAATTTATTCAAATAATTAATAGTTAATTCATTACCATATCCCCTTTGTTTAAAGACTATACAAAAATGCAAAATCTCTTCCTTGAGAGACTGGATGTTATTATACAGCCTATTTATTCTGAGTAACTCATTAACACCCCCCCCCCTAAAGCAGCCCATCTATCCCCTCCTCCAAACTATCTTATACTCCCTCATATCTTTCTCATACCTACATTGTACCATCTCCTTCACCTCCTCTTCTCCCTTAGCCTTGAATTACCCTAGGTGCTGCTTATACTTGAATTTTGTCGACTGCCCACTAGGTGGTGCCTTCTCACTTGCTGTTTTTTCATACATCTCTAAACTGTATTTTTTAACTTACTAGATACATCCTCGTTTTATTTTAAAGCTCTTTGTTAACTAAGTTATCCTTTCTAATTTTCTAGCCCTAGCTCTACTCTATCTCTTCCCATCTTACTGTGCCCTTAAGTGTCTCTTATCTCTACTCTCCCCTCGAGGCATCTTAAATCTCACACTGCTAAGCCTCTCACCCCCCCTGCTACTCTTTCCACCTGATAATCACCTGTTACCTCTCAATCTCACTGATTGTCTCTCTTGACACAAGACTCCTTGTCTCATCCCGCTCCGTTCGCCCTGCGGGCTCACTCCGATCCCCTACCCTGCCCCCTATTCCCACCCGTCCCCACTACTCCTACACTTATTCCACCAAGACCACACCCCTCTATCACTGCTCCAATACCAGAGCTCACATCATTATCTCACCACACCTTAGACATCACTATATAATTCGTCACACCCACCTCTATTTAACTGTCTCTTTCACTCCCATCTCTAAAGACATTACCACACCAACTTACCTCCCACACCACTCACTCAGTCTCATTACATTAACTCCACTATGCCAACATCCCACTTCCAACTCAATATTCAACGACTTCTCTTACTCACACTACTTCCTTCTCTTTTTACTACCTATCTCTCAACCTCTTATGAACAACCACTCTACTCCTCCACCCTCTTTCCCTCTAAACATACTTCGACACTACCTCTAGCCTCTATTGCAAACTCTCTAAACATTACATCTACACCCAACTATACACTTCCTAAATATCACAGACTAGCACCAATTAAATATAATAATCCCAATTATAAAAAACTACCCTACTACTCTTACAAGTTACTTTACCACAAACATATCACATACCTTCACTCCCTACTAGATGGTGACATACATCCAAACCCTGGTCCTAACCATACCTATACCACTGATAAATGTACTTTAATTACCAGTACCCCCATAACTGAAAACTCTCTCCTTTTAGCACATCTTAATATACACAGTGTTAATAATAAAATCCCACACCTCCATGCCCTCCTAGATGTCCACCGCTTTGATATCCTTTGCCTATCTGAAACTTGGCTTAAACCCACAGTCAAAGATAATGAAGTTTCCCCTCCTGGTTATAATATCATCAGAAGAGACCGTACTGCTAAAAAGGGAGGAGGGGTCGCAATCCTCTATAAAACCAAACTACAAATCAGCACCATAGATCTTCACCCACCTTTAGACAACTCAGCTGAATTACTTATCACTAAACTCCAGGTCAACCCTAGTAAAGCTATTAATGTCATCTGTTTATACCTACCACCAGAAAATAATATTAATACCCTTGAAAATATCCTAAATTGGTGTTCTATTAACCTCCCACAGGAAACAATAATCTTAGGAGACTTCAATATTGACTGGCAGTCCTGTAACAATAGTAACCCTTCCAACCATATTAACTTATATGGCTTTACTCAAACTATTAACTCCTCAACTAGAACTCACAGACCCACCAACAAAGAAACTACCTTGGACTGGATACTTACTAATAACCCTCTTCAAACCTACAATGTAGGGATCCTCCCTGATGATCTAAGTGACCACTCCCTAACCTACTTTATAAGATCTAAAACCAACCTCACTCATTCCAACATTGCCAGGACTGTTCGCTGCAAAAAACAATTTATACCTGATCTATTCCTGTCAGAACTTAAACAATGTAATTGGTCTCCACTAAAATATCTTCCACTTGATGAAGCAGTAGCCTATTTTAATACCACATTCTTATCCATCCTGAACCACCATGCCCCATTACGCTCTATTAGATGCAAATCTAAACCAGCACCCTGGCTCTCAAATACTACTAGGCATAAAATCCATCTGAGAAACAAGGCCTGGGCTAAATGGCGTGCTACTAAAAACCCACTAGATCACTTAAATTTTAAACAACTAAGAAACAATACTAAAATAGCCATAGTGCTAGATAAAAAGAACTACTACCTTCAAATACAGCAAACCCATCTTAATAAGCCTCAAATGTTTTGGAACAGCATTAACAAACTTCTGCACCCAGGTCAGTCTACCACCCCTAACCCTCTAGGTTCTAACCCAGACAATCCCATTCAAACTGCTAACTCCTTTAATTCATTCTTTACCAACACCATCCGATCTGTTGCTAGCCATCTTTCACCAGACACATCAAATCTGCCTAACGCACCTTTAAATCCTCCTCCATCCTTTCAATTTCAACCAGTCCCTACTTCTACTATAAGCTCTCTTCTACTAAAACTGAAACCTTCCACCCCTTCTGCTGACCAACTCCCAGCAGAATACCTTCAAATTGCTGCCAGACCCATTGCCTACCCCATATCCATTCTTATTAATAGAACTATCAGTGAAGGATATATCCCATCCATCTGGAAAATTTCTTACATTATTCCTCTACACAAAGGTGGGAACTCTAGTGAATACTCCAACTTTCGTCCTATAGCCTTACTTTCACCTCTGGCAAAAATTATGGAAAAATGTATACAGAAGCAACTTCTACACCACCTTCTCCAAAATAAACTACTGGCAAACTGTCAACACGGTTTTAGACCCTACCACAGTATCACCACTGCCCTGCTATCATTTACAGATTCTATTAACAACAAACGTAACAATGGCCTTCTTTCCTCTGCAATTTCCGTTGATTTATCCAAAGCCTTTGACATGGTTCATCATCAGCTGCTCTTGCATATTATGAAATCACTTTTGCTAGATCCATTAGCCATCAACTGGTTCAAATCTTACCTCGATCACAGAAAACAAGCAGTACTTTGGCACAATAATCTCTCTAATCTCTTACCTATCTCCGTGGGTGAACCTCAGGGCTCCATATTAGGCCCTCTCCTATTTTCTATCTTTATTAATGATCTTCAGTCAGCAATTCCACATACTGCCTGCATTCAGTATGCAGATGACTCCACTATTATCTGCTCAGCTACTTCTCAAATCGACCTGCAGAACATCACCCAGAATGCATTTAATACTGTTGAACAATGGTTTACAAAACGTTGCCTCCTTCTAAATTCAAAGAAAACTAAACTTCTACTCTTCTCCCCAACCTGTAAGTCCACCCCCATCCATTTTACACTTGCATCTAAAGATGGTACTGTTATCTCTCCAGACCTCACAACCAAACTCCTAGGAATAACTATAGACAACAACCTCAACTTTGACACACATATTAACAGTACAATAAAAACAATCAACAAGAAACTTGGATCCCTCTATAGAATCAAACCCTTTCTTACTCCAACAGCCAGGACTGCTATAGCCAGAACACATCTAATCTCTACATTATTCTATGCCTCACCCATTTATACAAACCTTTCTAAAGCCAACATTAACAAGCTGACTGTATCCTGTAATAATATTGCTAGATTTGCTGCTGCCTCTCCTTATCGAACTCATCACTGTCTAAATCTTAAACAACTTGACTGGTTAGAGTTTCTACACCATCTCCATTTTTCTCAGCTTACTATTGCCCACAAAACCCTACACCAATCCTCCAATACTCCTGTTCTTGCAAGCCTCCTTACCCTCTACCAAAATCCAAAAAACCTATGCTCTTCCAACAAATTTCTGATTAACACCTGCAGATCCAACAATTTGGCAGGAGACTCCCTCTGCTGCAATTCCATTGGTAGACTTTGGAATGTTCTTCCCTCTGAACTTACAACTCTCTGCTCTCATACTCTTTTCAAAAAGAAGCTTAAGCTTCATCTCATGACTCACTGGTTATGCTCCTGTTCTATCCTTGACTAACTGCTGCTTCCTCCCACCTACAACCTCCTGGTTTAAATAGCCTTCTCTTCTAACTCTGCTCAGGATATAACTTTTTACTGAAGTCTCCACTTAGATATCAATATTTCATCTAGGTTTATTGCTCTGGCCATGCCTTATACAAAAAAAAAAAAAAAAAAAAAATTTTATGCTCTGTTTTTGTATACAACTAATTGTTACTTCCTTCTATTTTGCTGTATTCTTCTGTATACTTTTTCATGATTGTATTTAATTTTGGTGTTTTTTATTCTATAATGTTAGTTTGTATATCATTTGTTAATGGCTTGTTCTACTCAACATGGAGCTTTTCTCCCCGGGCCTCTACTGAAAATGGACATGCATCCAGCTAGACTAGCCCGGTCAACAAATGTAAAATAAAAATAAAAATAAAAATAAATAAGGCCAAGCCTTTAAAATATGAGGGGGGGGGGTGGCAGCTGTTATTATCTAAAAAAATGAGTACCATCATCAAATTTTTGTGGATCTTTGTAATAATCATATTATTAACAATATTTAATTCCAAATCTAAAAAAACAACAGAAATGCCTTTTTTGTACTCCATCAAATTGTAAGCCAAAACGGTTTTCCTGAAGAGAAGCTACAAAAGAGTCCACTAGCCATGCACCGCCCTTACATAAAAAATTAAATCATCAATAAATCTATTATAAAGAACAACATAAAAAAACTCTAACTTATAAAGAAACTCTAACTCAAATAAACCCATTACCAAATTAGCATGCATGAGTGCAATTGCTGTACCTTGCATCTGTTGATAGATGCAGTTGTTATATTCAAAAAAGTTATGGGTTAAACTAAAATATAACAATTCTATAACAAAAGAACTAACCGGGCTAATGCCTAGGAAAAACCTAGGAGCTTCAAGTCCCACCTGATGTGTAATACTCGCATAAAGGCTCTTGATATTAAGAACCAGCCAGAAAAAAACTACTTGCCAAGTGATGGACTCAATATTTTTTAGAAAATGAAAAGAATCTCGTACATAAAAGACTAAACCAACAACATACCTAAACAAATAAGTATGAAGAAAAAGACCCATATTATGTAAAAAATAATTCTCAGCTGCCACAACTGGCCTTCCGGGGGGGGGGGGGCTTTCTTGTGGATTTTTGTCAGGCAGTAACATTTTATCAATGACTGCCTTCCACTTTAAATTTAACTTCCACATCTTGCTTGGAAAAGTAGCCAAGTCTGTAAACATTATGTAACAAGTCAGCTAACTATAGCTGCATAATATTAATTTTTACTAGCCACACGATATACATTACTTCAGAAAGATGATCCATACACATGTTAAAATATTGCATATAGTGCAACACAACTATTTTTTTACCTTTATCTGAGGGCTTGATAACAATATCCCTCCTAGTACTAAGACATTGCAGTGCATTCCATTCAGCCTTAGTCAAATTATAACATACTTTAGCTCTTTCTTTTTTTTAAAGTATTCAGACTAACCTCAATAGCATAATTTACCATGGATGAAAATTCTTGGATGGTGTTATTAACAAAAGGGGGAATTAAATTACTACCATGCGGTACCTTGGAAGTATCCAAAAGACAGTAAGTATTAATGCCATCATATGAATCCATTGATGAATTACATGAGAAAAAATCCCATTCCCCATCCTCTCCATCTGTGTCAATGGAGGGGGTATCCTCAGATACAATCTTACTATTTTCAAAATAATCCAACAAATGTAATTTCCTAGACAACTTAAACAATTCAATTTTACAGAAATATAATTGTGGCAAAGATGTGGGAAGAAATTTTAACACATGCTGTAATACTGATAATTCTGTACAAGACAAAGGGCTATCTGTAAGGTTTACAATCAGGTTGTCACCACTGGTAACACTGGTTGATTTTACTACATTACAAATAATATAGTCAATGGGCCAGATTTACGAAAGCTTGCATGGAGTTGTAAAGTAGAGTAAGACGTCAAACAGACACTATGTCTGCCAAGCGATCCAGCAAAAGCCGGCAGGGGCGTGCATGAGAGCTTCTAAAGCTACTCTTGCACGGACAGCGTCATGCTATGCAAATTACCTCATTTGCTGCTGAAAGCTATGCAAATAAGGTAAATTTGCAATCCAGGAAACACTAGCCTGTCCATGGAAGAGTAGTGTTATCTGTAGAAATGTACTCCGTTGGTAACGGAGTACCGTTCTGCAAATAGCTAAACGGAGCTATGACAGCTCCAAATAAAGGATGCATACAGTTGAGGAAGCATGCCAATGGCCAAATATAAGGACATTAGCATTTAAAAATGTTTAAAATTATTAAAATCTAACTTTTTTTCCCCCCGATCTCCGATGTTTAAGCATAGTGCAGCACCGTGCAAACGTGCGGCGCTTTAAAAAACAGAAAATAATTTAAAAATAGCCAAAAATAGGCATTTTCACTAAAAAGCTTATCCTGCCATGCACGTGAATGGCAAGCTGAAGACAACATGGCCACTGAGTAGTGGTTGCTAAGGGGGGGGGAAGCTCAGTGTGAGAGATGCAACCATGCATTAGTAGGCAATCCTATGCAAATGAGGATAAGTATAGTGAATCTCAATTTTCCCCAGCATGTGAGCCATGTCCCAAGAGTGTAAGTGTAGGAGTAGGTGAGTAGTAGAGTAGAATATAGGTAACATCATGAGGGGGTGTGTCAGAAAGTCTGTAAGCTTAATGGAGCACAGTGTCTTGTGTTTGCCCTGAGTTGCTCAGGATTGCAAGAGGCGTGTCTACAGTTGTCCTTCTTGAAAACCAGAAACCAAAGGTGCACACCGTGGAAATATCTGAAATTTCTTGCAAATGTGCACACGCATGTGTGTGAGTGTGCGCTCATTTGTGCGGCGCTGCCCTGGGCAGAAACAGAAAGGGAAAAGGAAGGAAAAGAAGTAGTAGGAAGTTAACCAAGGAGAACTAGCAGAGCTGCCAGGTGAAATATATCATAATCAGCCAATTACACAGGTAGCAGACTAGCCCAGCCTAGCACTTTAAACTCTGCAAACAGCATTCTTCCCCGTTTTTTCCCAAGAACTCTGCAGCACTGCAGTATACAAAGAGGGAAAGCTTAAAAACTTTAAAGTCAGACAAAATGTTATGGGCTGCTCTTGCTATCATAAACCAACATGTGCAAGGTGTTGAGGGTGGTGATGTTGTGAATTTTGCTGAGCAACCCACAGTGAGGAGACGGAGAAGAGTGTACAGACCCAGAGTAACCTACCAGGGGCTACATGAGCTGGAGATAGTGGAGCGCTATAGGGTGGACAGAAACCTCCTGCAGCAAATTGTTGAGCTGTGCTGGCCACGCCTGAAACACAGAACCAACAGAAGGGAACCCATCCCAGTGGATACCAAGGTATGTGTTGGCCTAAGAATACTAGCTACAGGTACCTTCTGGAGACCAACTGGTGATATGATAGGGATTTCACAGGCATCAGCATCCAAGGTACTGCCCCAATTCCTGGATGCCAGGTCAGCACATGTGGGTGAGCACGTATATTTCCCCAATTTCCGTGAGGCATTGGCCAGCAATATGCGTCTTTTCCACCAAATAGCAGAATACCCTGAGGTAGTGGGTGCAATAGACTGCACGCACATACACATCAAAGCACCACCCAGTGAGCGAGGTAGGGTCTACATCAACCACAAGGGCTTCCCCTCCATCAACTGCCAGGTCATGTGCGATGCCCAGGGCATAATAATGAATGTGTGTGCTGGCTGCCCTGGAAGTTATCATGATTCCCACATCTGGCATCTGACGCAGCTGTACCAGAGATTTGACAATGGGGACATCCCTGATGGTCACCTAGTGGGGGATGCTGGATATGCACTGGAGCCATGACTGATGATGCCCATCAGAAATGCACACACACCCGAACAAGAACTCCATAATGAGGCACACGCACAAGCAAGAAACATAATTGCGCATGTGTTTGGGATGCTCAAGTCACGGTTCCGGTGCCTGGACACATCTGGTGGAACCTTGCAGTACTCACCAACTACATGTACCCAAATTGTCATGGTATGTGCCAGGCTACACAATATGATCCTGCAGAAACAGCTGCAGCAGGAACAACATGCGGTAGGGCCAAACAGCCCCCCCAACATTGCCAAGGCCTGCACAGGTACAGCATGACTCAGAGAAGGAACAACCTGAGCCTGCCCCCGTAGGCAGAAGGAGGCATGCCCAGTATGCCCTGGCCTTGGCAAAGAGGCAACGCATAGCACATACACTGACTCAGTAGGTACCCTGGAAATGACACCTCTCTCTGACTCGCACATACAGTAAAAGGGATGCCGAACTTGACACTACCTGTTTTCAAACATGTATAGGGAGTGTAATATGTGCATCCGACATAGGCAGCCCTGCATCACCACCTGAGGCATAAGTCCCTATTTTAAGCAATATAAAGCACTGCTAAGCAAATTTTACCAGTATTGAGCATATTTAAGTCCAATTGCACGTAGCTGTGCACTGCGCTAACTAGCCCAATGTCGGGCAACATTGGGCAATGTTAGGCAATGTTGGGCAAAGTCGGGCAAAGTTGAGCAAATTCGCTTAAACATGCTCACACCTGCTTTACTGTTCCTTAACCAGTCAGGTCTGCCCAGCAGGAAAATAAAAAACAGTGACAGGGCTCGAATGCAGGATACTGTGCACTATAGTCACAGTACTAAACCAGTAATCCATGACAGCATTTCACTGGTACAGACACAACTTAAGTCACTCACACATACCAGTTGGGGGGTCACATACCTAACAGTCACAGCCAGCAGGACAATTGTAGACAAACGCAAACACAAACAAATGCTGTATCATGCCCTCTGAAGAGGCATATGAGTAACCGCCCCCCAGGCCTATGCAGACAGATAACAGCAGGCCAGGCAGTGTGATGTGGGTTGGGTAGGCTATGAAGTCACAAACTAATATGCGTTTAATTGGAAGCTAAGGTCTGTAGTACAGTGGTATGCCTCAAGCCAGTACAATAGGCAACAGTACAGACTGAAATGGAGTACCTGACATAGCAGTGCAGGCCTAGCAAATGTGTATAAGTGTCAGGTGTACCCCTCATCCTATGTACACCCACAGTAACAATCAGGTGTGCCCCCCTGGGAAGAAATGTACAAATAATAGCTGTCCCCCCTGTATGCAGAAATGTTGATAAGTCTATGCAAATTGACTCATGGAAGCCCTGCAGGCACAGCGTGCTTCCTGTCAATGTACAACACAAAGGTGAGCCCTGAAGTAAAAAACAACTTGATTTTTCACACACATATAGTATATATGCACATAGTGGGCATGCTCACACACTTAAAGAAATGTAGCAAATTTCAGTCAGTAACATACTGAAAGGTCATACTGGGCATGCTCACACACTTAGGCCATGTCTGAGTACAGCAGTGGGCCACACATATCTGGCAGTTGCAGTTCTTACTCCAGACACTTGTCACTATTCACCAATTCTGTCTTGCACACACAGTGATATGAAAACAGACCCATATAATATATTGGACCCCTGCCATAATCAAACTATGTACTACAAGTACTTAAGTTGTTCAAAGAAAGTGAAAATGCAAAGAAGATCAATAAATCTCTGATCAGTATCATCAAGAAACAATGAGCACTACTAACATTATCCAAGCCATGTTCTGGCAAAAATATTGCCAAAGAGTCCATCGAGAACCTTGAAGCTGTCTTTCGCTATGTCATAAATATCAATGTAAACTCATATAGGTTCTGAGTCAGGGCAAAGTGTAAATGAATACATGTACATGACTGACATTGCCAACATCTTTACAGACAGTTTCATACATATTTACTCCCCTTTCACTGACAAAAGGGCCCATTACCATAACTGGAGATTGTGAAAACCCAGAAATCACATATACAATGGTTAAACAGTTCTATCCAAACCTAAAAACATGGCATCTATGGGATGACATGGTTCCCCTGGCTGTGTCATATGTGAACTCCAAAACAAACAGACCCTGCACCTGAACAGTCTGTTGAGACTCACCCTCTGTACAGGATATGAAACTGTTAAATGGGTTACGGCAACGTTTGGCACACTCCACAAGTGTTGGTGCACAACAGACCATGGGAACTATAGTCTTATAAGCCTAATAAGCATGATCTGCAAGGCCATGGAGTCCATCATTATGAAACTCATACACAGAGCTATTGGGAGCCTACAAACACCCAACTCTATCCATTTTGGTTTGGTCTGGGGCAGATCATAGCTCCTAAACCTGCTAGACAGTTTTCAAGGCAGTCACCCAGGACATACATCAATGAAATGAGCTCCAGACGGCCTACATAGACCTTGAAAAGCCCTTTTCTAACATCCCACACACATGTCGTATCCACAAAATCAACAACCTTTGCATAAACACGTATGTCATTTGATGGATTGCCAACTAGGGCACAGATAGATCCCACAAGGTAAGAATTGTGGTCTCCTGTTCAAGCTGGTAACAACTGCTGTCCCCCATGGCTCAGTCCTGGGACCCCTCCTGTCTGGTGTATACTTTTCATCAGCTCTACTACACAGAGGCCTAGGGAACTAACCCCATGTGTGGTGATAGCTGCACACTCTGGTCATACTAATATATGCCTTCAGGTAGATAGCCTATTGCCTACCTATGTATATATATATATATATATATATATATATATATATATATATATATGTGTGTGTGTGTGTGTGTGTGTGTGTGTGTAGGGGGAACACAGTATAATAAGCTAAAGATGGATGGGCAGAGATGTGTGTAAGAGGGTGACCATGACAGGGAGCCATCCAGGACTGTCCCACCCAGCACACATCCCAATGGCACAAAAGACATGAAGTGCACATCTCACCCACTGTACATAACAGCCACCAGTATCTGTAAGCATTACAGTGTATGTGGTCCATGTGCCTGCTGTACAACATGACTGTACAATGAAGTACACATCTACTATCTGTAGACATGTACCTGTCACATAGGTTCATAGGTATGTAGCAGACTATCTTCACGAAGGCATATATTAGCCTAGGCAAGTTGTGCAGCTTTCACCACCCCATTGGGTAGTCTCCCAAGCCATAGTTTTAATAGTTAGTACCCTAAGCCCCTTTCTAATGCAGCTGCTGATGTGATGCCTGGCGTGAATTGTCTGTTTCCCAACCACTCATCAAGGTTCCTATTGAAGAGTGTCAGCAAGGGGCTCTGTCTGATGTACATTGGGACTCTGTTCCACAGTAAAGCAAGTGTCTGGGATTGTACTCTACCCCACCAGCATATTGTATTCATTGTTGTGATGAGGTTCCTATCCCTGGAGTGTGTAGTGTGACTCAATTTTGTTATTCGTAGATGGAGCATGTTCAACAGTTATGTGTTGGACATGGCTCTGTATGTTAGGCAGAGTGTGCCTCTGAGTAGGTGGTACGCAATGGAGAACAGATTTAGTTTTACCAGTTGTGTTGCATAACACAACTGTTTGAGCCCAGTAATCCTCTTGGTGAGGTACCTCTGTGGTTTCTACATCTGCTGGATATGCTTAGTTGAGTACATCCAAAATGGTGCATTGTACTCAATGATGGGTCTGATGACTTAAGAGTAGAGGGCCACCACTACCTCTTTTGATCCTGGTGCAAACCCTTTGTTGATTAGGTGGGCCACATAGGATTTCCCAATCACTTTGGCAACATGGTTGTCAAAGGAAAGATGACTATCTACTTGTGTCTCCAGATCCATTATTACCTTGTTAGTTTTAAGGGGGTAACACCTATGTGGTAGTTTGTGGGTACTTCACTTCACTAAAGGGGATTACTTTGCATTCTTCCACACTGAGCTTGAGGCCATGATTCTGACACCACACATCTGTCTCATAGAGTCTCTTCTGGAGAATATTTGTGTCATCCGGGGAATCTATTATGGCAAACACTTTACAGTTCCCAGCAAACGTAGTCAACCACAACCCTCCTGTGTTGGCATGTATTTTTGAGAAGTCTATACCAAACAGGAGGGACCCCAGGATTGAACCCTGGGGGATACCAGTTGTTACCGGTGTACAGTCTGACATCTAGCCAGTAACTCTTAATTTGTGGGATCTATCTGTGAGCCAGTTTGCAATCCATCTTGTGATGTATGGATTCATGGCCAGGTTGGTGAGTTCATCTATGATACCTGACTGGGGGATGGTGTCAAAGGCCTTAGTGAGGTATAGGTTGGCTGTGTGGAGCTCATTTCAATCATCTCTAGCCTGGGTAACTGTCTCAAAGAAATCCACCCAGTTCAGGAGGCGTGATCTGCATTTGACGAAGCCAAACTGGGTGTGCTCAACTGTGTGAAGGTTCCCATTGTCTTTATTGTTGACTTCCATTATGATTGGCTCCATTGCCTTGCAGATCAGACTCGTCAGATTCATAGAGCGTGAATGCCAGGGGTCTTTTGTGGCTCCACCCCTGTGGAGTGGGAAGAATGTTGCTGTGCAACATTCTATGGGTACATATCCTGTAGAGGGCATGTAGAGAGAGGTGTAGGTATAATAAAAACTAAAAAGTGATACCAAAACAAAAACAAAAATAGCTGAAAACTGGTCTGGAACAAAAAGATAACTTCAAGTATAAAATATAAAATAAAATCACTTTAATAGAACATTTTAGCGCTTTCATCTCCATATGAGACTTCATCAGAAATAAAGCTGAACCATCAATTTGATTGCATTTAAATACTAAAAATGTTGTGACATAACCATCACTTGATTTAAAAAGACATTGCCATAAAAAATATATATCACGAATTTCATTCTTAATTTTACTTCAGTGTTTTGTAAATTAATAAATTTCACCTAATAAATTGCTATAACCTTTGATAACGTATGAAATATGTATATTATTGAAAATAGACAACTTATGTATATGCATATAAATATTTTTTTCATAAAATGTTTCATAATATATAAGAAATCATATAAAAATAATAAATGTAAAAAATCAAATACATCAATTTCCACCTATAATATATTAAACTAAGTAAAGTGGTGTATCCAATTCATTTAACAAAACAAACAAAAAACTATATAATATGAGCTCTTTCCTGCAGCAAAGGAGCCAGTGATACATAATCGTTCAGACCTAGTGCAAACATAGCTGCCAATCTAAATTGCCACTGGCTCTCTTTCTTTTTTAAGGTGTTTTTCCAGTCTCCCCCTCTGGGGTTGATCTGTATTATTTCCAAAATGCCGAATACAAATTTTTCAAAATTTTCACAAACCATGGAATGTCTGTATAAGGCATTTGTGGTTTTTAGATTTTTTATGTCATTTAAATGTTCATAAATTCTGTTTTTTAACATACGTTCAGTTTTTCCTACATAAAAGTGCCCACTTGTTTTAATTTATATGCATATACATAAGTTGTCTATTTTCAATAATATACATATTTCATGTTATCAAAAGTTATAGTAATTCATTAGGGGAAATTTATTAATTTACAAAACACTGAAGTAAAATTAAGAATGAAATTCATGATATACATTTTTTCTGGCAATGTCTTTTTAAATCAAGAGGTGTAGGTATCCATGATGAATATGGATACATCCCCACCCTATGTGCTATGATCCAGGTTCTGATGCTGGAAGGTATGGAATGAGTAGTATCCTGGTAGTGCTGGTGTGCTCTCTGGAGCCTTGAACTAGGTTTTTGTTACTGCACAGATGTTAATATTCTCCATACTGAGAAGTGCCACAAGTGTGTGCATCTGGAGGCTAAGACTTCTGGCAATGAGTAGCATTTAGCTCACTTTGTGGTAATTTGTGTTGGTTATGGGATTTAGTTTGTCCTGAGTGACCGGTGTTCCACACCTGAAGTCAATGCCTCATCGGTCCGATCTGACCATAAGCTAATTACCCTACATATCCACATTCTGCCCCCACCCCCCATTAAGGAAACCATGTTAAAAAATATCTCCAAAGACAACTTCATGATTCTTAAGACAGAAGTGGTGAACTTCAGGACACCCATGCAGATGGACAATACAGTTGCGACTACTGAATCCTACACAATTGCACTTTATAAGCACTTACATGAGTGCATGGATCGTGCTATCCCAAACAGAACCAAGACACTATCCTCCAAGAAAAGGAAGACAATCTGGTGGTCCCCTGCCATAAACAAACTGCACAACAGAAGGAAGAAACTGTTGCAAAAGAGGGTAAAACCCATGAGTGGAGGAGCTCCATGGTCAGCCTCAGTAAGAAGCTGCAATCCCTGATAAAATCCTCCAAAGCTAGTTATGAAAACAAAATCGCCACTGACACACAACCACAAACCATTCTATAGCTGTGTCAAGAATTACAATGGCAACACTCAGATCTGCTCTGAGTTACAGCACAATGGCACTAAATATACAGACCCAACTGATATTGGCAACATCCTGGCAGATAGGATCAGTGCTAACTTTACCCCCCTCTCACCCATGAAAGAGCCCATCTCTATACTGGAAGAATGCAAAGTTGCTGTAATCACGACTGCACAGGTAAAAAACACTCTCCAAAGCCAGGGACACAGCATCCATGGAAACAGATAACATCCCTGGCTGCGTTCTACACAAACTACAGAACGAACTGGCACCACACCTAAGTACCATGTTAAATCATAGCCTCACCTCAGGCTTTGTGCCTGCTGAACGGTGCACAGTGATGGTTATCCCACTACACAAGGGGGGAGCCACCACAGACCCTAGGAACTAGCGCCCCATTAGCCTGATGAACCTGGTCTGCAAGGCCATGGAAGGTATCATCATGGAACTTATAAACAAAGACATTGGTAATCTCCAAACTCTGGACCACAACCATTTTGGGTTTGTAAAAGGCAAATCATGTCTCCTAAACCTGATAGACTTCTTTGAAGCAGTCACCAAAGCCATAGACAAGGGTAAGGTGGTTTACACAGCCTATCTAGATCTTGCCAAGTCTTTCAACACCATCCCCCACTCTGGAATTATAGATAAACTCACTAAACTAGGTATATATCTCTATGTCACAAGGTGGGTTGCCAACTGGCTCACTGACAGAACCAATACTGTGAAATTAGCAGACTCCAAGTCCGACTTCAGACCAGTGACAAATGGAGTAGCACAGGGTTCAGTCCTGTGTCCTGTCCTATTTGGTATCTACTTTCCTGAAGTAGAGGCTAACACAGAAGGTCTTTGGCTAATGAAGTTCCCAGATGACTGCAAACTAGGAGCCATAATCGAAACTACTAACAATGTGAACATCCTACAAAAGGGCCTCACTGAGACAGATGCCTGGTGTCAAAGCCATGGCCTCAAACTCAATGCCAAAAAGTGCATTGTCATCCCCTTTGGTAAAAGCTCTGTACCCATGAACTACAACATAGGCGGTAGTATACTTAACACTGAAAGTGGGATAAGAGACCCTGGTGGTCAGTAGACTCTCCTTTGATAATCACATTGCCACAGTAGTCAGGAGATCCTTCTACATGGCACACCTCATCACAAAAGGTTTCTCATGCAGAAAAAAAGATCAGGGTGGCGCAGTGGTGCAGCGGTTAATGCTGTCACCTCACAGCAAGAGGTTCTCTGGTTCGATTCTCGGCCGGGGTGCCTTCTGTGTGGAGTTTGCATTTTCTCCCTGCGTTCGCGTGGGTTTCCTCCGGGTACTCCGGTTTCCTCCCACATTCTAAAGACATGTGTCTGGAGCATTTCTCCCCGGGCCTCTGCCGAAAACAGGATCTGTGGAACCTAGTCGGACTTTCCCGGTCAACAAATGTTAAATAAATAAATAAAATAAAATAAAATAAAATAAATAAAATAAAAAAGAGATCATTGTTCCCCTCTACTCATCACACATTAGATCCATTATAGAGTACAACGCCCCTTTTGGTATGTACCTCACAAGACATCTACAACTGGAAAGCCTGCAGAAATACCTCACAAAGAGGATTAGTGGCCTCAAATACATGCCCTACACAGACTGTCTCAAAACACTCCAGCTTTACTCTGTCGCATATCGCCTACTCAGAAGTGATCTCTGCCTAACATACAAAGCTATATCAAAGACTGAGCTGTTGGACATGCTCCATTTAAAGAAATCCCAATCTCTCCGAGCTTCGGTCCAAAAACCCAGACCAAAATACAAAAGGAGGGGGTGTATCCATTTTCATAAAGGAAACCCACACCTCCAGGTTAGTGGCACAGCACGAGTCCTCGGAGACCATCCAAGTGCAACTAACAGTGGGCAAAGCTGCTTATCAGATCGTAGCCTGCTACAGATCACCTACCTTGTCTCAGGACCCTCACTCAGCATTCCTGTGAACAATGGAAACTATAAAGGTCCTACCAAACACCATGATATTAGGAGATTTCAACTACTCAAACATTGACTGGGAGAATTACTCAAGTACAAACTCCTTTGCCCAATGCTTCCTAGTGTTTATAAACTCAAATGCCCTGGAACAGCTTGTCACCATGCCCACTAGAGGTGACAACATACTGTATCTGATCATCACCAACATGGGGGATCAGTGTTCCACACCAGAGGTAAACCCCTCGCTGGTAAGATCAGATCATAAAGTAATCACACTGGACATACACATCCCGACCCCACCCCCAGTCAAGGAAACCACTGTGAAAAACTTTTCAAAAGCAAACTTCACACTTCTCAAGACTGAAGTAGAAAGTTTCAAAGCCCCCTCGCTAAAGGATAATGCTATCAAATCCACAAAATCCTTTACAAGTGCATTATATGAGCATCTACAGGGAATCATGGATCAAGCCATCCCGAGTAAAACCAAGACTCACTCCTCCAAAAAGAGAAAACCAGTCTGGTGGTCCTTGGCCATAAATAAGCTGTACAACAGAAGGAGGAAACTACTACATGATAGAGCAAAATTCCAAAAAGGAAAGGCATCACTGATCATTATTAGCAAGAAACTACGATCGCTCATAAAATCATCCAAGGCCAGTTTCTAACGAAAAATTGCCAAGGAATCTAAAGATAACCACAAAGCCTTCTTTAGCTATATCAAACATTTAGGTGGCAACTCTCAGATATGCTTTGAGCTACTGCAAAATGGCAAAAAATACACTGAACCAACTGACATTGCCAACATCCTGGTGGACAAGTTTAGTGCAAACTTCACCCCCCTCACCCCCAAAAGGGCCTGTGTCCATCCCAGAAGAATGCAGAGCCCCAGACATCATGGACATGCAGGTAAAAACAGCCCTCTCCAAAGCTAAGAACACAGCATCAATAAGACCGGATGGTGTCCCAGGCTGCATCTTACATGAGCTCCAAAGGAACTAAACCCTCACCTAAATTCACTGTTCAGACCCAGCCATACCACAGGCTATGTACCCAAAGAATGGCATACAGCAACAGTCATCCCACTCCACAAAGGTGGTGCCACAACAGAACCTGGGAACTATCACCCTATAAGCCTGACCAGCCTGGTCGGCAAAGCTATGTAGCGAATTATCATGGAACTCATAAACAGAGACATTAGGAACCTCCAGATACTGTACCCTACCCAATTTGGCTTTGTTAAAGGCAGATCCTGCCTCCTAAACCTAGTTGACTTCTTTGAAACAGTTACCAAGGCCATAGATGAAAGGAAGGTAGTCAACATAGCCTACCTGGACCTCACTAAGGCCTTCAACACCATTCCCTACTCTGGCATCATAGACAAGCTTACCAGCTTGAACATTAACCCCTATGTCATGAGATGGGTGACCAAATGGCTCATGGATAGAACACATATGGTCAGAGTTGCAGGCGCTGTGTCTGACTCTAAACCAGTCACAAGTGGCATCCCACAGGTCTCAGTCTTGGGACCCCTCCTGTTCAGTATATACTTCTCTGAAGTACAGGCAAGCACGGGAGGACTATGGCTGACCAAGTTCACAGATGACTGTAAACTGGGGGCCATAATCGACTCTCTGGCTGACACAGACATCCCCCAGAAGGGTCTTACAGAGACAGATACCTGGCGTCCAAACCATGGCCTCAAGTTGAATGCCAAAAAATGCATAATCATCCCCTTTGGAAAAAAAGTGCCCACGAATTACCACATAGGTGGTAATCTACTAGGTACAGAAAATGTAATTAGGGACCTGGGGACCCAGGTAGATAATAACCTCTCCTTTGATAATCACATTGGCAAAGTGGTTAGATATTCCTTCTATGTAGCCCACCTAATCACGGAAGGGTTTACTTCTAGATCAAGAGAGGTCATTGTGCCCCTCTACTCATCACTCATTAGGCCCATAATAGAGTACAATGCCCCATTTGGTATGTACCTTAATTGGCGCATGCAACAGCTGGTAAGACCACAGAAGTACTTCACCAAGAGGATCATGGGCCTCAAAGAGATGCCCTATGCAGCTCAACTAAAGAAACTCCAGCTCTACTTGGTTGCTTACTGCCTGCTCAGAGGTGATCTATGCCTGACGTATAAGGCCATGTCCAACCCGGAATTAATGGACATGCTCCACCTCAAGAAAAATAAATCTCTTAGAGCCACATGCTCCAGTGAGTTAAACCTCAGCAAAGCAATAAACAGGACGTGCTGGAGGGATAGATTCCTGTCCCAGAGACTTCCCTCACTCTGGAATAGAATCCCAGTTGATGTTAGGCAGAGCCGCTTGCAGACTCTCTTCAAGAGGAATCTTGATGAGACAATGAGAAATTGTAAATTTACCCT
The DNA here is from genome assembly GCF_019279795.1 of Protopterus annectens. Classification (NCBI taxonomy): domain Eukaryota; kingdom Metazoa; phylum Chordata; order Ceratodontiformes; family Protopteridae; genus Protopterus; species Protopterus annectens. The sequence continues at coordinate 618,211,611 of NC_056729.1, read as the reverse complement.
TGGGATCACTTCAGTGGCCCTGCTAGACAGAGGCCCAGGAAACTAATTTAAAAGGGAGGCAAAAGCCAACACATTCTGGCTAGGCTTATAAATGCCGTTGGGCAGATAGCCTAGTACCTACCTATGAACCTATGAACCTACACGCTCTAGGGACCTAAACCTTGTCAACACAATAAACAGAACTTGCCAGAGGGATAGATTCCTGTCCCACAGACTTCACATACTCCAGAATAAACTACCTATGTATATCAAACAAAGCTCCTCATTAGCACTCTTCAAGAAAAATCTTGATTAGTGGATGGGAAATAGGAAATTCACCCTGGGGATCACTTCTGTGTCTCTGTTCAACAGTGGCACAGGAAAATAAATTTCTTGGGTGGCAAAGGCCAGGGTACCTTTTTGGCTGACCTTGTATAGGCTCCAGGGCCAATAGACAAGTACCTACCTATAAATCTATGAACCTTTGAGCCTTGCCTAAAAAAGGTAATATGGAGACAGCACGAGCCTTGGCCAGTATTCAGAAGCATAGGGACGACAGGTGCAAACCATCTGTAGTGAAGCAACAAGGCTTGTCTATCATGTCATTACAGGCAGACAGAGACTGAATCCCCTTTGAATGACACCAGAAGCTCAGCCAATTGTTGAAGTTTATTATCTTTCTGTTATATTGCAGTATCATGTAGGTGAAGGTAAGATGCTACTCAAGGTTTGACCCTGTGTGTGCCAGCATGTGGTGCATCAACCCATATATGATATGGTCATGGCCTATGCATACAATACACTTACAATACACCTAGTATGATAAGCCTGCTGAGATTAGCAAATGTGAAAAAAACCTTTGTGCAAACTGTCAGCGAGTAATGTCTGTATTGCACCCTGTAACTCCATATTGCTTGCTGAAGTGTAAAGACATACTTATTTTGAATTAAGAACATTGCACTTGCCAACTGTGTGTGTGTGTGTGTGTGTGTGTGTGTGTGTGTGTGTGTGTGTGTGTGTGTGTGTGTGTGTGTGTGTGTGTGCGTGTGTGCGTGTGTGCGTGTGTCTCCCTGGGGAAGAGCAACCTATACTCATCTTTGTCAAGTCCAATGATGTAACCATCCTACAAATAGACCTCTGGAAAGGTGCAATTATAGTAACATGTTTAGCACGTCATGTAAATGTGTATTGTGGTAGTATCAAAACATAGTTAGGTAGGGGTTTGAATCTTGCACTTGCCAACTGTGTGTGTGTGTGTTTCTCCCTGAGGAGGAGCAACCTTTTTGGAGACTACTCACACACCTTAAAAGTGGTATACTCATCTTTGTCAAATCTGATGATGTCACCATCCTACAAATATACCTGTGGAAAGGTGTAACCCCAGTAATGTGTCTAGCGCATCGTAAAACTGCATACTGCTGTAGTATCATAATGTAGTTAGGAAAGAGTTTGAATCTTGCACTTGTTGACTATGTGTGTCTGTGCTCCAGGTGTGTGACACTGTTAGCCAATGTGGATTTTGATTTTTCTAGTGTATGACATATCACAATGACAACTGTATGTGCATTACACATGTAAGGTAGCTGTGGGGCAAATCCATATACATACATGTGACCTCAAGTATTTCATAGGTGGGTACTCTTCTTTCTCCATGAACGCATGTGTTATCTTTGCCAGAGCATTCTGGTGCTTTGCAGATCTTAGGTCACTTCTATATGCTTGTGACAAGCTTAGCCACTGCAGTGAACCCTGGGCTACGGCTTCCGTTTCACATCCACTCATCACAGTTTCTATTGAAGAGTGTGAGTGAGGGTTTATGCTTGAGGTATATTTGAAACCTGTTCCAAAACAAGCAAAGAATGGCAAAGATGACTAATCATTATAGGTGTGCAACAACCTCTGTGGATCTGCATGCAAACCCTTTATTGCTTATGTACTCCACAGAGGAATTTCTAAAACCCTTTGGTAATGTGATTATCAAAGGAGAGATGACTTAACACATGGCTCTATGTATACATTAGTACCTGTTCCACATTTTGTGGGCTACTTCCTATGTGGTACTCTGAGGATACTTTGTTTTCTAAAAGTGGATAACTATGCTTTCTTAGGCTTATAGCTTTACAGAATGAGTTTGACACCAGGTAACTATCTGTATGATACCCTTTTGGAGGATGTGTGTGTCATCTGGAGAATAAAGTATAGTCCACAGTATGCATTGTCATCAAACATGGGCAGACATATCCCTACTGTGTTTGCTTGTACCTAAGAAAGCTATATGCCAAACAGGAGTAGTCCCAGGACTGAGTGCAGGTGAATACCACTTGTTACTGGCATAGAATAGTACATGGAGGCTGCAAATATTAGTGTGTCCTACATTTGTGCGTCAGTTGTCAAGCCATCTTCTAACAATTGTTTATGGTCAGTCTGTTGAAATTATGTCTAATACCAGTATGTGGGATGGGTATGATTTGCTGGTGAGCTATAGCTTGGCTGTGTTGACCTCCCCTCCCTCACCTATAGCCTTGTTGACTGGCTTGAAGTCTACCAGGTGTAGGAGCCATGATCTGGCCTTTAGAGAACCTAAGTGGGTATGGTGCAGTGTTTGCAGGTTCATAATGCCTCTGTTAATGAGTTCCATAATGCTGTGCTCCATAGCCTTCCAGATAATATTGGTCTGGCTTATAGGGTGAGAGTTTCCAGGACCTGCTGTAGTTCTACCCTTAATCAATTTATGTTAATATTTGCACTGGGTGTGACGAGGGTGGACAGGTTTAAGAATAATTAGAGGGTCAGACCAGGTTTGAAGGTTAGTAGACCATGCCAGATAGGCAGGATTAAGTTGGTTTGTACATGTGCTGAGGCTGGATGCAGAGTATATTGTGAAATAGATGCCAAGGATGAAGCAGCCAGGTAACAGGAAAAGAGGAATGCCTAAGATGAGGTTTATGGCTGTGGTGAGAGAGGACATGCAGGCGAATGTTGTCATAGTGCAAGATGCAGAGGCCAGGAAGAAATGCTGTACTGTGGTGACCCCTAATGGGAGCATCTGAAAGGAGAAGAAGAAGACGTTGTAGCTCAACACTTGTGGACTGTGAACACCATTACCATGTGTCATGCCGCAAGTATGTAACCTGTATAGAGGCTGCATCTGGACAGAGCATTTAGGTGAGTGGTGACTTCATATGTCAGCTTGTGTATGACACAGCCAGGGACACTGTCCAGTACCATTGCCACTGTGGTGTATACTTTGTTAAAGAGATGTTTTAACTAGAGTGTCTGTGAATCATCAGGTTTTACATTCTTCAGGTCTGGAAATGTAGCCCTTGTGTAATGACAGGGTGGTGAAATCTGCATTCAAACTGTCTGACAAGGAATTGGTAATGTCAGTCAGATAAGTGTACTTTGTGACCATTTGCATTAACTGTGACCCAATCTGAGATTTCCTCTGTAGATTATGAACAACACTGAAGAAAGCTTTAGTGTTGTCTTTGGAATCTTTGCCATATTGCATTTTGAAGCTTGCCTTGTATGTTTATTGAGGGATTGTATTTTCCCAATGATACTGACCAGAGAAGTTATCCCTTCTTGGTATGTAACTCTTTTGGTACAACTTCACACCTTCTATTATATATTTAGTTCATGGCAGGGGTCCATGAGACTAATACACTTTTACTGTATAAGTGAGAATTTCTTGTGTTTGTGATAGCATGGTCCATGCAACCCTGTAGGTGAACAGTATGCATTAATAAAGGATTATGCAGTTGGCACAGTGTTAACCTTAGTAATGCAAACCAATGACAGATAGCAACAACAGCATCACCCACAGCACAGTGTCAACCCATGTCATACACACATATTCGTACTCAAGTTCCAAAATGTGTGTAGTACAATGCATACTGGCCACCGATAGAAAGTATGGAGTGTTAACACTGGCCAATACATGGCACGTCATCCTGCCCATATGTCCAATATGCACGTAAATTGCAAACAGTGTACCTCCACCATGTTCACAAATGTACACCTGCAGACCTATGCTGCACACACCCCACACTTACTCTCCACTGTATAACGCATGCTGACACAGCTACACACATGAGCCAAGTGGCACATGGGCAAACAAAACACAATTGGAATAAACACTGGTGGAAACAATACAATATTGCTAATTACAGCTTTAATGCATCATGTCTGCTCAGCTACACCTTCAAGGATATCATTATACTTTACTGCTGACAACATGCTACACATTCAACCATTGCTATACTTTATTAAAGTCACCCTGTGCATCAGCACCATGTTAGCCTGTTCCTGCATCAATGTTACAGATGACACGAGGTGGCAATGGTTTCATCATATGCACAGGGTGTGTTGTTGATTTGTCAGAGGCCTACACTGAGCCATACAATCGACATGTGTGTGTGTGAGTGTGTGTGTGTGTGTGTGAGGGCCATGAGTACTGTTATGGGCTAATGTTGATGTAATGTGTGCGGGTATGTGTTTGCCCTAGATTTCTGGTTCATGTGTGTGTGTCTGCATGCACACAGTTCCACCCTGTGGCTGCCATATACGAGGATTTGTGAGACAGCTACAGACTGTACATGGCAGGCTTTACAGATCACCGTCTCTGGCCATGGATATGGAACCTGTGCCTGGCAGGGGTGCTACAGACAGTATCAGGTACTAATCCAAACTGGGTACTATCCAAAGAGGTTGACATATGTCTACTGGATCCAGGTCCCTGCTGGGACTGGCCAGAGCCACGTGCACGTGGTCTTCTAGGACGGTCTATGGACAGCCCCCCCAACATTGCTGGGTCTGGTACTGGCACTATGGGAGCGGCTGTGACTTGCTGGATGTCCACAGTGACCTCCAGCTGCTGATGTTGCTGGCATATGTCCACGTCGACGTCTCAACCATCCTGCACTGTCCTGACACATGGGCATGACATTGTGGAGGACATCCAATGTCTCACCCCAACGTCTATCAATGACTTCAGTGTAATTACGTATGGCACCTGCTAGGTCATGCATCCTGTCATTTACAGAGTTGTTATGAGCCCTCTGTGCCCTTAGTCCCTGTCTGGTGTACCGCTCCATTCGTGTCTGTGCCTCCATGACAGCCTGGAACATGCGTGTGGTAGAAAGAGGTGTGGCATGTCTGCCAGGGGCATGATGACCAGCAGTGCTCTGATGAGAACCCCTGGGCATCTGCCTATGTGGTACCATTCTAGACATCTGGCTATGGCTGCTGTGTCCTGATACATGTGCCATAGATACCACACTGTCCTGGCCAGTACCAACCGTACACTGTCCCTCAACTAAGGGCAATGGTGATGATGGACGTACAGGCAGTATGACTGTGTGCATGGATGGGGTGGAGACTTGTGTACTGTCAATAGGTGGCCCAACAACAGACCCTGACAAACCTGCCTGTGCCTCAACACACATATCCTCATGATCACTGTCTGCCTCAGTGACATTGGGTTCCCTGCTGTACTGAACCAGCCCCACTCCAGCACCTGTGAGAGGAAAACAGGAATCACACTTTAAGAGCTGAGCATGATATCAGACCACATGCGCACATGCATACATGCACACATGCGCACATGCACACATGCACACATGTGCACATGCACACATGCACACATGCACACATGCGCACATGCACACATGCACACATGCACACAGGCGCACATGCACACATGCAAACACACAAAAATACACTCCTCCCTAAAGCAGACACACACAACACCAGCAATCTCAGAACATACACAATAGCAGGTGATGGTGGGGTACAGTATCACAAGCAAAACAGCCATGTTACACATGTCAGCATGCAGGACATGGGTTGCTCAACAGCATGCAGTGCAAGTGTAGACAGTCCTTGTTACTAACAGTATACATGGCTTTGATGCATGTGTTTTGTTATTAGGTGATGGGCCTCCCCCTGCAACACAATGCATACATGGACACAACATTGCTATGCAGGTATTCAAAACTCTGTAATGTACTGTGCACCATAACAAACAAGTGTACATACCATGGCTGGATGTATATCTGTGTGTCAGATAGGTATCCAATGCTGATTACAGCCTCTGTGTCTTAGCAAATAATTGTAGACACATTTTTAGCACATGCATGATGAGCATTCACACAACATCATCAGTGGTGCATGGATAATTGATGGAATACCATTCGGCCACATACTCAATGTACGGTACTTATGATGAGTGTAGATCATATTGTGGACATGCCAGTGTCATCCATGACATGGCATGCTAAAACACAACTGCATATTTAAACACTACACATACCCAATGTGTGTTATATGACCTAGCCACTCAATAGCATCACAAGACATATATGTGTCAGTTGTGCAAATGGTGATTGGCATGCATATTGTTTAGTGGTGCATATGTGTGCACCCATGCAACATTAAGGTGTATAGCAAGGTGTATAGAAATGAAAGTTATGTGTAGTACTGTGGTTACAATAACTGGATGGGGTATAGTACCATAGGCCATCATCATGAAACATCATGTAGTCACTCAAGGCTACAAATGTTTTCCAAACCAGCACTACTCATGCTGTACTGGAACTGTACTACCTTGGCTACACTCACCATTTCACAACCAGTTGTTACATGAGTCTTTGAGGAGGCCAATAAGGAGCATTCCCTGACATGAATGTGTAGTGTGTTGCAGAGTGTTTAAATGCTCCATGATAGGCCTCTACCCCTCAGGTATATTATGTGTAATGTGTGGATGAGATTTTGGATACGGGAGTGTGTCTTTACAGAGGGTTTGGGAATCCTTTATGTGTAGCATGTTAAAATGCTGTGTGTATGACATAGATGTGTATGTTATGTGCATGTTGAGTATCAACTATGCCTATCCAATAGTCACTACAGTCTAGCCACATTTGTTTGAGATGGTCTGGGTACTGCATGTGTTTGAGGCAGCTAATCACATTAGTGAGATGTGGTGGTCTTACACCAAACATGCACAGCATGCATTATGGGTAGATGTGTTGCATGTGTACATGGCCTACGCCTTAACTATGACATGCACTTTTTATTTACAATAATAAATGTAGAACACACTCACCAGCATCTGTCCACTGCCTTGATGTCACCCCAGAGGGACCTACATAGAGATGAGATAGTTTGTCAGTGGTGACAACTGTGGCATTGCTGTGTGTTTACAATCTTACAGTACAACAACAGTTTACATTCACAGGGCTACATATTATGTTCCAAATGATCAGTATTGCACAACAACAGGCACCACATCTTTTAATGACACACTCCACATCTCACATATGCATGATCTACCAATACAGATAACAGTAGTCTACAGATATGCCATGTTACCTGCATGCTCCATGTGTGCTTGCTGGGTGGCGCCAACCTCCATCATGGTGTATGTCTGCTGCTGTTGTTGGGCAGGTGCCACCAGGCTCAGGAGCAGCTCCTCCACTCTGCTGAGGGGGGGTGGATATTAACACCACCTCCTGTTGCAAGCTGTTGTCTCCGCACATCAGCAGCATGCTGATGGACATGTCTGAGAAGATCACTGCAGTGGTGGCGTACCTGCTCATATGTCCGATTATGCAGGCCTACTTCATTTACCCTGCGGACAACATCTTGCCACATTGCAGTATGCTCATGCTGGTCCTGGCTGGTTCGTGAGAACATGAAACTGTAGTGCTGAATCATACTGGTAGTAATTATGTCATCTAAAGCACTACTGTAAGTGGGGTTCCTGCGATGTGCCATGATCCCTGGAAGACATAAATACAAAATATGTCTGAGCAAGTCATATGGCACATTTACCATTATACAGTACAGATATCAGTGAACTGCCATATATAGCAACCTATTAGCTAACCAAGAGTGAAACACTTTAACTGCCACTTATCACTGCTCACCCCACAACTGCTTGGAAGTGCCTGGCTCACTCTCAATCTAATGAACCATGTTCTGCACAGCAACAAAATAAAATCACTATAGCACTATACAAAATAAAATCACTATAGCACTATAAAAGAGTACCTGACACACTGTATGCAAAATGATGCACCACCTAGCCACAGCAGATATATATCAAGCTGATGTGTAAAGAAGTATATCTTCCATCGCAATGAGTGTAAGGTCCAGTAAATGTATTATTATCATACCACACAACTTGTTAATGGCAAACCCGTGTCCAAAATATGTGCACAATTGGGAATATAGGTTGCATACTGCTGTAGTACACTATGAATGTTGCTAAATATGCAGTTATATGTTTTACCACACATATGTCAAAGGACATGTTACAGACATACCCACACACACATCAGACATAATTACAGGACACAAAGGTATGACAACCCAGATAAGCTTTCAGTGTGTACTATACAGTACTGTGTGTCAGTACTTACACAACCTTAATCTTGAGAAATGTAATCTGTGATGAATACAGTGACCACACAAAACAGTGGATGCAAGCAATGTGGACATACACCATACTTTGCTGTACAGGCCCAGAGCTTCAAGTAGTACTACAGTACACACAGGATTTGGATTCAACATCAGTACCAATCAATAATCATAGATGTAGTGCTTTAGCCTCCAATGACACACCCCAGTTAAAACCAAAGGACTTCATCACACTGTATGCAATAGCACTTTTTCTGCCTAGCAACAGAATACACAGCTTTTGCTAGGATCAAAGCAAGGACCCATAATACCATGACATAAACAGTTTCCCACTAAGCTATCCCACAGATACATATCATTGAAGTATTCACAAACACATTGACCATCACAGTCAGTTAACAGTACAGAGAATCTATTGCAACAAGTAGCTGTAGGTGTGTATGAGTATATATAACTATATATATATATATATATATATATATATATATATATATATATATACACATATACACATCCATTGGTGTACATCTACATATATATGTAGGCACATATATATTTCACCTTTCATAGTGAAAATATCAATTATACAAAGGATGTGAGGTGTACAGTGATGTAATAAAATTGCACAGTCTTGGGATAAATGCATTGAAGGTGTTCATAGGCCAAGTAGCTTTAGCAGGCCTCACTGGCTTCAACTTTGCAAACTGAGCAAACCACCCACAGTGTTTAACCACCACATGTCATATACCAGCACTGTATGCTGTCTTGTTTATCACACACTAAAACCTACATACAAATATGCGCATACTAACCTTTACCAACATATATATATATATATCTCCACCCTTCACAAAGAGTTGCAGTATGTCCCCTGCTCTATGCACATATACAGATGTGAATATATATGACACATATATATTTCTCCCTATGTGTGTGGCATACACAGACAAGGTCCACACTGTTGTAAGTCCTTGGACCTCACCGCTGAACTGTTGGGCCTTGCTGCAACACAAACAGGTGTCACATATGAACACACACTAACATTAGGGGGGGGTTTATATGGCAACAGATGCTAGATAAGCATACTAGACTGCTACAGCAGTTACCAATGCTAAGGTACACTTTAATATGACTAAAATGCATGTGTTTTTCTGTCACACCCATGTTTATATAATGTCAGCGCTAATCCCCCCAACAGCCATTGGCCACACTACTGGACAGAACACAGATAACATATATCAGATCTTTGACATTTAATGCTGAGCTACACATTTCACAGGTATGTCCCACTGCCCACAGGTACATACTGTATTGTCCATAGCAGTAGTTAAGAAGAACATCTATGCATAAATAAGTACTGCTGTCACATATGAATGGTTAACATTATGTAGGCTATTCTTCAATAACATCTACTACATGCCAGTAAATACATATGTGTCACATACATTTCCTTTGTATGATTTTTTTAATATTTCTTTTTCTTTTTCCTTTTCTCTGTCTCTCTCTCTCTCTCTGTCAGTCTCTGCAATAGAGTGATTGAGTTTGTTGGCAGAGATTTCAGCCTGCTTTTGTAGGTATTTGCACATGAGCATGTGATGGCCTCTGCACCAATTAGTGGCCACCACTTGCTAATTGCATGCAGCCTGCTGTGTAGTAATTGCAGTAATCACTGTCATAGCAACCCAGTACTATAAATTGCTAACTCAGGTAGGCGTGGCCCTTTCAGCTTTCCAAGATGGAGATCACCCTTGTTTGCTGTGGACATCATTGTTTAAGACAGAAGGTTGGTATAGTTTTTATATCAGAAGCCAGGGGTGTAGCCAGAGATTTACATTTTGTACTCAGACCTAATGTTGCTGCTTCTAGTACCCACTTGTCAGTGTAGAAATGTACTCACCCCTCAAAATGCTACCCCAAGATATATGGAAAGATGTACTTTCTTTTCAACTTTTACAATTAACTGCCATACAAAGCTAGTTATTGAGATGTATTCCTTTGGCACAAGAATTGTTTGTGAACTGCTATACTGTGAATATTCATTTACTCAGTTCTAAACAGTTTGTGCTTTTTTAGTGTTGACATTAGCACAAGCTGCTCAGAAAAACTTGACACATGTCAGTACTGTGACTGTGAGTATACTTACCTACATCCTTGGTAGACCCTGCATACACAGGTATATTCTACATTTGGGTAGGGGAACAGAAGTACAGAGAGCGTAAGTATTATTGTGTGGATTTTATCTTGCTGAACTTACAGGGTTGCTGTGTACATGTTAGTTTATCAGGGCAAGTAGTCTGTCTGTGTAACTCCCAACTGTGGACCTATCCACATGGTAGCCAGATAATAGCCTGTTATTTTTTGTCTGTGCACCACACAGGTCTTTTCGGCAATAGAGCAATGGCATTGTTACAGTTGGTTGCTACCAGTACATGGCTACATCCATTTGTATTTCAGTGTTGTATTCCTACATAAGGGTATGCTTCCGAAACTTCTTCCAAAGCTATTTGCACAGTGTGTAACAGCAGAAAGGCTGATATGCCTCTGTGTTTCTGCCTCTGCCAGACCTCTCAAACACTCAGGTACATATTTGAACAGACTCAGGGAAACATAAGGAAAAAGTCAGGGGCACCTTTAAAATGTTAGTGCCATTAAGTTGAAACACTGAGAGAATCAGAGCATATGAATTGATACAGCTTTTCTGAAGTAAAAGAAGTGTCTAACTCTTAATTATTGTCATTATTCATTATGTGTAATTCACCACCTTTCTGGCCAAAGTCAGTAGTTTTAGGAGGGATTCAGAGGGTCAGAGCTAAAATTTGTGTGAAAATCAAGGACATCCCTGTAAATTAGGGACAGTTGGGAGGTATGGCCTCTGCCCTAAACAGATATGCCAGTGTTTGTCCTGCTGTGATACTGTGTGGGGTTGTAAAATGATGGTGTAACATTATTTCCTGCTAGAATGGCTGCTTCTCTTATCACAGTCATGTAATGTAGTCCCACAACAACTGTTGGTAAAGATCCACAGAACAAGTTGTGTGGTATGGCATTCCTATTTTTCCTTTACATTCACTCATTCTGATTCATGATATATTTATTTCAGCACCAACTTGTTGTATGTCTACCATGGCTTAGTGGCACTTCATGTTGTGTAGTGTGTACAAGGTCCTGGATTCGAGACTGACAAAGGTGTTTTATTTTGCTCCTGAGCAGAACAAGGGCCTTCACATATAGAGTGACTAAGGCACTTTTAAGCAGTTGTAAGCAGGTTTGTGTGGGTTTGCACAATGCTTAGCAATGCTTAGCTAAGCGCAAACAAGCTCACACTCACACAAACCCGCTAACTACTGCTTCATAGTGCTTACTCCCGCTAACCCCCGCGCTCATTTCTTTGAAAGAAAAGAAAAATGGGGAGATAGGGAAAATGGTGAAAAAGGGGCACAAAGAGGGAAAGACAGTATGGAAAGTAGCTTGGGATGTGCAGGACGGGTGTAGGGAAGGTCCATAGCTGCCCATTTCTTTAACAGCAACAGCTGTGCATATGGAATAAATTTGGAGGTAGATATGAAACCTTCAACCCCTGAGAGAGGGGTGAGGATAACAAAGTATGTTGTAATGCCAATTAAATTACATTTTATGTGTCCAGTGGACATGTGTGCAAAATGGGCAGCTATGTATGGGGAGTAATTTTTTTTTTGGGAGCAGATTGCCCTTTTTTTTTTTTTTTTTTTTTTCAGGTGAGAGTGGAATGTGGGGTAGGGGAAGTAGGTATATTTCGGGAGGTAGGTTGGGGAGGTAAACAGACAAGACAAACAAGATGCATACAGGGGCGGTATATGACACGTGGTGGGTGAACACCTTTGATGGGGAGGGATATTTGGAAATTGCAAGACCATGAGACCACAGATGGAATACAGTGGGACTGAGGTCCCCACCCATGGGCAGTCACCACTGCACCTTCACAGCCCAGAGGGTGGCTGTGCTGGGGGCTGTGTAGGAGGGGCAGGCTGACCCGAGAGTTGCGCCACTCGTGCCTCAAGCTGGCATAGAGGTTCTGCAACAGAACTTTCACTCTCTCTACGCACCACAGCCTGGACTGTTCGAAGGGTGATAGGTGGCCCTCCTTCACCCACGCTTGCATGGGGGGGGTGAGCCACATCCCCTGCAGTGCTTCCACCTGAAGGTGGCACAGGGCCAACAGAGGAGGAGGTCCCAGGCTGGGCACCAGACCTGCTGGTGCCAGGTGCCATGGCCAGCTGAGGTGGGAAAGGTGGGTCCGCTGGGACCGGCCTTCCCATACGAACTATGTTTTGGAGGGTTTAATAAAGATATGGATTAGTAACAGTCAACAGCATTCCCAATTAGTTATAACAGCATGCAGAAGTATTCCCATTAACCCAACACACCAGATTTTCAACAGTTGAAAAGCAAGCATAACATATGCATACATAGAACAATAGTGGACATTACAACAGCATGCAGGTTGAATTGATGGCAACAGGCCACCAATATTGTGGTATTTTAACAGGGCACATGGATAGAAATAAATGCAAATATTTACAAACCGATAGGACATATGTCCCAACAAATGTTTTGAGATTAGACATACCGATTGAGGTATGGAATTGCATTTTTTATGCACATACAGTAGGGTGGAAAAGGATAGCTTAATTAACAACTTATATATCCTTCTAATTTTCACTACATTCCTATTAACTGCAGTTATATGTCCCTTACATGTATTATTACACTACCCAATGTCCTTGTATTGTGCAATTGGATTTTGCTAGATCATTATATACATGAGCTGTATCTTATATACAAACTGACCAAGATGCAGATGTTACTTCTACATATTTTGAGAGTTGCTCACACACACACTACTGCTAAGATGGTACACTGACAGCGCTACTTTCATACATTATCTAGATATATTCAGGTGAAAGTATCAGTTATATGTTAACAGCTCCCTACATTTCTGGCAGCACACTGACATTTCCGGGGAACACAATACCAAGCTACTCATGTGCCAGATTAACCTGTACATGCTGGGCATTAACCAACAGTTGAGGGCTGTAAATATGCATAAAAGCTACTGGCACTCCCTTCATCCATGTTATATGGGCCGACCCAAGTGTGGGTTAACACTGCTTAATACAACAGTACTATTTGTAAAATGCAACAGTACAACAACATATCAAAGAAAATGACACAGATGTACTCCAGGATTTATACATTTATTAAAATATTATTACACCTTTATTTATTGGCTTAAAAGACTTTTTGAAGGTTCTCCCATTTATTTTATATAACAGTACATGCAGAATAATTACTAACCTGCCTGATGACACAGGCTTTGCAACCTATCTTCATGGGCTTGCTGATTCATAGCCCAGACACCTGCAGCTGTGAAGTAAATGCAGTGATATTGAGACATACCTATCCATAGCATAGACAAGCATAGCAATTCTTAACTACTTAATACAATGGCTACTTACTCAGTAGTGGGGAATTAGGCATCGCAAAAGACTTCTGGATCCACTGGTCCAGCTGATCCTCCTTACGTCGCTTCAGATCAGAATAATGGTGCCTGACCTGCTCACCAGTCTGTAGAATGCCAGTGGCACTGGTAAGATCATGAGCAAGACTGTTCCAGGCCTCCGTTTTATATTGGTTGCCCTGGTACTGGCCCCGCAGGAGTCTTTTCTCATGACTGTGGACAAGGAGCCAAACCATTACTTTGGACTCCTCAATGTCCCAGCGTTGCCCTCAAAATCAAGTGCCTTCTCCAACACTGGCCATGCTGACTGCAGAAGGGAGCTACAGCCAGTTATGGCACGTATTTCCACCTATGGAGCTTAAATATGCCTCATTTCCCGCACTTATTTGTGATTGGCCAGTTTTGAAAAAACTCAGCTGGAGGCACACCTGCTTAGCTGATGTTGGCGATGTTTAATATTCCTTTGATAGATATGTGTCTGTTGAAAATGCATGGTTATGAAATGCTGTCATGGCTTAGTGGTTATGTACTGTGACTATAGTGCACAATATCCTGAGTTCAAGCCCTATCATTGCTTTTTATTTTCCTACTTACCAGACCTGAATGGTTAAGGTACAGTAAAGGAGGTGTGGCCATGTTTAGCCAACTTTGCCCGACTTTGCCCAACATTGCTCGAAGTTGCTCAACGTTGCTCGACATTGCCCAACATTGCTTGACATTGCCCAATGCTGCCCGACGTTGCGCTAGTTAGCACGGTGCGCAGCTACATGCAAAGACATTGTGCTTGTTGACATGGTGCTCAGCTATGAGCAAATGGTTTTAAATATGCTAAATACTGCAAAAATGTGCTTAGCAGTGCTTTATATTGCTTAAAATAAGTTACTCATGCCTCAGAATGCATAACCATTTCACCTTCATATATATATATATATATATATATATATATATATATATATATATATATATATATATAATTTGTTCACTACTACATATAACATTTGAATGATTTTTCCAAAACTTATACATGATAAATGCCAGGAAATATTTTTGTATACACATTTCTAACAGAAAATGGAACGTGCAGTAGTGGGACTCGAACCGGGAATGCCTCCTCTTTATGCAAAGGCTCTAACCACTACACTATCACTATTTTGCTTAATTTGCATATTTTTTTCTTATTATCCTTTTCGGTGTCTAAGCTGCTAACTGTAGCTAAGCAATGGGCAATCCTGCGCAAACACGTGCAAATACGGGCAGCTATATTGGAAATAAAACAAAAAAAATACATTTCTTTTAATTTTTAAATTTGTATGAGGTTTAACATATGGTGGAGTGTAGTGACAATGTACACATGTGAGCGGACTCGCTCATGTACCTCGACATTTCTTGGATTTTGTCAGTGCAGGGGCGTGGATTTTTGGACTGCTCGGCAGTCCAACATGCTCCCTACACTCGTCCACGCTCCGTGTAAGCTTTAGAGTTGAGGCAGCGCACCCTCATTAATATGCATGGCGTGCTGCCGTCATACTCTTAGACTTGCTTTTCCATGTAAGACTAATCTAAGGAAGATTAGTGAATCCTGGGGAATATCTTCTTTTCTTACTGTTAAAGTGCTGTCCCTTCTTGTTGTTCTGGAAATATCCCCGTTTTTGATTATTATTGTTGGTTCCTGGTCTGTTGTAACTCTGAAAGTTCTCCTGCATATAATTGGGCTGTTGGGGCTGTGGAAGGGGAGGAACAGCTCTAGTTTCATTGTCAAATTCCCCAGTACTACTGTTGACTTCAGAAGAGGCAAAAAAACACATTTACTTGCTGTTTCTGCTCAGCAGAAGCAGCTCCAGAGCCCCCATATGTGTTTTGTTTAACCGTCTTCTTGAAAATGTTCCCTGAGCTGTAATCTCGGAGGTCCCTTTCTAATTTATGAATCTTCCTTTTAATGATGTTACCGGAATTCTCAAGTGAAGCATTCATTGAGTATAGCAACTGCTCAAAACGAGCTATAACAATTTGTGCAGAGAGGGTAGAGCAAGAGACAGAAATTTCTTCCCTTACTTTTCATTGTTTAAGAACATCTCTTTCATGTAAGTTGAATCCATTCTTTAACACAATGATGGGCAGCTGCTACCCATCTATATTCAAAGTGTTTATCAACAGGATCAGTAGAGTTAAAGGTAGCAGTGGGGCATTTAACAAAACACAGTCCCTGGGTGTAATACCAAGATCTAAACATCTCCTAAGCACCAAAATGTTATAATAAATCACATTTTCTTTGTTAAGCAGCATCTCAAGGGAATCAATATTACTACAAATCTCAGAGGAAAAATTATTACCAGCCATAAGTCCACCAACATTTTAACATGGATTGTCACTTCTCCTGGATCTACCTTCCTACAAATATCTTTCCCAGGACACAGGAGGCTCTGCATGCTGAGCTGAAGTGCTTTCCAGCATTGCACCTGGTTGCAAATTATTCCTCAGGGAAGACTGAGCAGGATCAGTAATATCATCTCAAAATAAATGAGGCAACAGCAGAAGTGAATCACTGGCCATATTCACAGAACAACAGAATAAAAAATAAAAATAAAAAAACACAGAGAAAGCGAAAAACACCAACTGCAGAAGCATAAAATCCAAAACTGTTTAATACTCCAGCACCTCGGCTAGCAAGCCTTTCACAGAGTTAACATCATAGTAACACAAGCTACACTTAAATAAAAAATATCACATCATTAATTAACTAAAACAATTAAACACAAACTAATAATTAACAGTGCAGAAAAGCCTTCCACTCCAGTTCTTTGTTTAAACCTTGAGGCACCAAAGTGCCAAACTTTAAAATACAGACTGCTTCTTTATATAATAGTTTATTTTTAAGTGCAACATCATCCTTAATCAGAACTTGTTGTAAAATACATGCTTTTAAACTCGTACAAGACCCCAAGTGTACTGCATGAAAATGTGATGCCACGGGGCTATCCAGATTTTGATTATTAATGTCTCTAACGTGCTCTTGTATTCTGATCTTTAACATTCTTTTGGTTTCTCCTATATAGAAGTAACCACAAAAGCACGAGAGACAATAAATCACTCCCTTAGACACACAGGAGAAAATAGCTCTAGGCTGAAAAAAATGCCATTTATTTTATCAAAAGTCCTGACCTCATGAATACAGATAGAGCATTTACCACAGGGAAATGTATCATAATTTTGTAACTGAATAGTTAAAATTTCAATGGGCATACAGAACAAATTATGAACAACCATGTATTTTATATTTCTGGCTCTCTTATAAGAGACAGTAAAGGAGTCAAGTTTCATAGTTTCATAGTATAGTACTAGGCTATCTGCCCTGGGGCATTTGTAAGCCTAGCCATAGTGATGTGGCTTTTGCCACCCCATGAAGTGGTACAAAAATGTACAGAATAAATCTAGAATACTGTGCCTCTGTCTAGTAGTGACACAGTGAAGGTCCCCTTATATAATAGAATTAGTTTACTGTGCCCCTGTCTAGCAGTGACACAGATGTGACCCCTGGGTAAACTTACGATCTCCCATCCACTCATCAAGATTTCTCTTGAAGAGAGTCAGTGAGGGGCTCTGCCTAATATGAACTGGGATCCTGTTCCAAAGCATGGGAAGCCTCTGGGTTATGAATCTATCCCTCCAGCATGTCCTATTCATACTTGTGCCGAGGTTTAAGTCTTTAGCTCTCGTGGTCCTGATGGATTTGGATTTTTTGAGGTGGAGCATGTCCATCAGATCCTGATTGGACATGGCCTTGTACGTCAGGCAGAGATCACCTCTGAGCAGGCAGTATGCTACTGAATAGAGTATAAGTTTCTTTAGTCTGGCAGAATAAGACATATGTTGGAGACCCTTGATCCTTTTGGTGAAGTACTTTTGTGGTCTCTCCAGCTGTTGCAAGTGCCGGGTGAGGTACATACCAAATGGCGCATTGTACTCAATCATGGGTCTGATGAGGGAGGAATATAGGGGTACAATGACATCCTTGGATCTGGATGTGAAACCCTTCATGATGAGGTGTGCAAGGTAGAATGTTTTTCTAACCACTTTGGCAACGTGGGTGTCAAATGAGAGGTCGCTGTCTACTTGGGTCCCTAGGTCTCTGATTACTTTTTCCATACTCAGTGGGTTGCTATCTATATGATAATTTGTGGGTACTTTGTTTTTTCCAAAAGGGATGACTATACATTTTTTGGCATTTAGTTTAAGGCCGTGACTACGGCACCAGTTGTCCGTTTCAGTGAGGCCTTTTTGTAGGATGTGTGTATCTGCTGGTGTATCGACTATGGCGCCTAGTTTGCAGTCATCTGTGAACTTTGTCAGCCACAGCCCTCCCATGTTTGCTTTAACATCTGAGAAATAAATGCCGAACAAGAGGGGTCCCAGGACAGATCCCTGTGGGACACCACTTGTGACTGGCTTTGAGTCTGACATTGCTCCAGCGATTTTAACTTTATGGGTTCTGTCCTTTAGCCAGTTTGCAACCCATCTAGTGACATAAGGGTTTACTTTTAAGCTGTTTAGCTTATCTATGATGCCTGAGTGGGGTATTGTGTCGAAGGCCTTAGCCAAGTCCAGGTATGCTGTATGGGCTGCTTTGCCCTCATCAATGGCTCTAGTGACTGTTTTGAAAAAGTCAACCAGGTTTAAAAGGCAGGATCTGCCCTTTACAAAGCCGAACTGGGTGGGGTCAAGCATCTGTAGGTCCCCTATGTCTCCGTTTATGAGTTCCATAATGATTCTTTCCATAGCTTTGCAGACCAGGCTAGTCAAGCTTATGGGGCGGTAGTTTCCAGGGTCTGTAGAGGCACCCCCCTTGTGGAGTGGGACCACTGTTGCTGTACGCCAGTGTTCAGGTACATATCCCGAAGTAAGGCTAAGGTTAAATACCATTTTTATGTGTGGGTTTAGCTCCTCTTGGAGTTCACGTAACACGCACCCCGGGATACAGTCAGGTCCCATTGATGCTGTGTTTTTTGCTTTGTTTAGGGCGGTTCTCACTTGGACTTCTGAGATGACAGGGAGATTACATTCAGCTGGAATAAGTATTTCTTCTTTTGGGGGTGAAGGAGTCGAGAAATTTGCACTGAACCTGTCAGCCAGAATGTTAGCAATATCTGTGGGTTCAGTGTATTTTTTGTTGTTGTGAACCAACTCTGAGCATATCTGAGGGTTTCCGCCCAGGTTTCTAACATAGCTGAAGAAGGCTTTGTGGTTATCTTTAGTGTCCTTAGCGATTTTCTCTCAAAGTTTGCCTTGGATGTTTTTATGAGAGAACGTAGTTTTCTGCTAATGTTGATCAGAGATGTCTTCCCTCATGGGATTTCGCTCTGACGTGCAGTAGCTTCCTTCTTTTGTTATACAATTTGTTTATGGCTGAGGTCCACCAGACAGGACGCTTACATTTGGTGGAGAGGGACTTGGATTTGTTTGGGATTGCATGATCCATGCATTCTTGGAGATGTCCATAGAAAGCATTTGTGAAGGATTCGGCATTGTGGGATGTGGTATCCACTGGCACAGTGGGCTTAAAGGATACCATCTCAGTCTTAAGAAGTGTGAAGTCTGCTTTTGAGAAGTTTTTCACTTTGGTCTTTTGTGCTGGGGGTGGAGGTGGGATATGTATATCCAGGGTGATTAGTTTGTGGTCAGATCTCACTAGTGAGGGGTATACTTCTGGTGTGGAGCATTTTGTCCCCATGTTTGTGATGATCAGGTCTAGTATATTATCTCCCCTAGTGGGAGAGGTGACTAGTTGTTCCAGTGCATTTGAATTTATGAATTCCAGGAACCTTTGGGCTTGGGTATTAGGGCTAGAATAATGTACCCAATCTATGTTTGGGTAGTTGAAGTCTCCCAGTATGATGGTATTTTGTGATACATTCATATCCTCCAATGTCTTCAGGAAGGCTGAGTGGGGTTCTTGAGATTGGGAGGGTGGTCTGTAACATGCTACCAGTTGTATAGCAGTTTTGCCTATGGTTAGTTGCACCTGTATGGTCTCTGATGCTTCATGTGTTGCTACTAACCTGGAGATGTGGGTGTCCTTTATGAATATGGACACTCCCCCTCCCTTTGTGGTTCAGCCCGGGTTTTGGGGCCGAAAAGCAAGATATGAGGTATAACCTGGTAGCGCTGGGGTGCTCTCAGGAGCCTTGAACCAGGTTTCAGTTACTGCACAGACGTCGATGTTCTCCATGCTGAGGAGTGCATCAAGTGCCTGCATCTTGAGATTTAGACTTCTGGCGTTGAGCAGCATTACCCTTAGTTTTTTTCCATTTTTGTTTTCTAAGGAGGTGGGTTTGTCTTTTGAGCCTTGCCTAAAAAAGGCACTATGGGGGTGGCAAGAGCCTTAGCCAATATCTGGAAGCCCAGTGGTGACAGGTGTAAGCTATCCCTTGCAAAGCAGCGTGGCTTGTCCAACATATCATCCCAGGCAGATAGACATTGGATCCCCTTAGAATGACACCAGTACTTGAGCCAATTGTTAAAGCTGATCATCTTGTCTTTGTATTGTGGTATCATTCTTGGTGAGGGCAAGATGCTGCTCAGGGTCAGGGTCATACCAGCCTGGGCTACATAATCGGAGAGCTCCTCTATGTCTCTTTTCATGTAGTCCAGGAAGGTACGTCTCAGGTCATTCACACCAGCATGGACAATGACGGAGTCATATTTGTACTTGCTTTGGAGTGACCTGAGTGCATGTGTTATGTGGCAGATCCTAGCTCCCGATAGACAGCTCACAGTCACCTTCTCCTTGTTCAGCCTGGTCAGTGGGACATCAGTGTGTCTGACTATGGAGTCACCTATTACTAGTGTATCAGGCAAGGTGTTTGGCCTTAAGGGCTGCGATTGGTGACACACTGATTTATTGAAGTATGTGTTGCATGTGTTTTGTTTTGAGGTGGTGGATTTTGGATGTCTGCTTTGGGAGCCTCTGTTGTTTTGGTAAGTTTTTATTAGAGCCTCAGTATGTCTTTGTGTTTTTATGTGTTTGGTTTGCAGTTGTGGTAGGTCTATGTGGGACTGGGATTGTTGTGTGTGTGGTTGCCATCTCCTCCTGTCTGGTCATGCCAGCCCTGAGTTGAGAGAGTTCAGCCTCCAGTTTGGCTATATAGTTGCATCTCTCACATGTATTTGTGTTTGTTGGGAGGAGGAGAGGGTTGTCTGTGTACATGAGACAATTGTAGCATTGTCTCAAGATGCCCAGATTGACCAGCTGAACTGGAGACGATGCCAGTAATCTACCACTCGACATGCTAGAACAGTATAAGGGAGTGGTATAACTTTAAGGTAAGTGGGTATTCACAGGGGTGGTAAGTAGATGTAGTGCTTTACTTAGTACGAGAGTGCTTACTTAGTAAAGAAGTATTGAGAACAAGTGCTAGGCTTATAATACAGTGAGTAGTCTGGTTATACTAAGAGTAGAACTTCCTTAAGGGAAAATTTGAAGAACAGACTTGGCGGAGCCAGAAAAAGTTTAACCTTGTTTAACCGGCGCTGCACTATGCATCACAAGAAAGCCGTGCAAATGCGGATTTTAAACAGTGAACTACAAAAGAGCTGGAAATGGTCCCAAACAACCAATTACTACAGCTTCTTGTGCTGAGGTCACTTCCCCCAAGGACAGGTAGGCTGCTCAAGGCTCCCCACTCCCACTGGTGAGCAAAGAAACTTCCTTCTATCCAGGTAAGGTAATGGACAACACAGGAACTACACCACAGCCCAGAATACAGCAATGCCTGTAAACTGGTCTAAACTAGTCGAGGAAGGCGGGAAAACAAGGATTATTTTTTTGTTTTTTTGTTTTTTTGGTAGAAACACACAGAAAATGCAGAGACAGTGATAAATTAGTTACACAGGCTAGCACACTTTAGTGGGCTGCCTCCACAGTTAAATTAAACAAACAAACAAGCAGACTTTCGATCAAATTCGACTAAAATGTGACTTTAAGTGCTATTTCAAGTGAAAAAAAAAGCAAAGATACTTAAATCCAGAAGGTAGTCGCTTTTCTGAGTTCCCTGCTGCTAGGACCACTCTGTAAACCCACGTGGAGCTTGTCTGAGCAGTATAGCCAGAAAAAAACACCCAGAGGAGGATTTTAAACAGTGAACTACAAAAGAGCTGGAAATTATCCCAAACAACCAATTACTACAGCTTCTTGTGCTGAGGTCACTTCCCCCAAGGACAGGTAGGCTGCTCAAGGCTCCCCACTCCCACTGGTGAGCAAAGAAACTTCCTTCTATCCAAGGAAGGTAATGGACAACACAGGAACTACACCACATCCCAGAATACAGCAATGCCTGTAAACTGGTCTAAACTAGTCGAGGAAGGCGGGAAAACAAGGATTATTATTTTTTTTTAATCTCAGACTTCCCCTTATGTAAGAATGGCCAGTAATATTTTAATATTTTTACTAACTCAACACTATCAATATTATAAGTAGTGACAAAATATATATTTTTATCACTAGTATTCTCTGCATGGCTGCTATATCTATTCACAGACTTCATATCATCTAGAACATTAACCACACAAGTGGTATCCCTTCTCAAGCACAACAATTTATACAATGAATTAATAATTAATTCATTACTACATCCCGTTTGATTAAAGGCTATACAAGAATGCAAAATCTCTTCCTTGAGAGACTGAATGTTATTACACAGCTTATTTATTCTGAGTAACTCATTATAAGACAAAACCTTTAAATATGGGGGGGGGGTAGCTGTTACTATCTAAAAAATGAGTACCATCATCAATTTTTTTTGTGAATCCTTGTAATAATCATGTTATTAACAATATTTAATTCCAAATCTAAAAAAAAAAACAGAAATGCCTTTTTATACTCCATCAAATTGTAAGCCAAAACGGTTTTCCTGAAGAGAAGCTACAAAAGATACCACTAGCCATGCAACGCCCTTACATATAAAAAAATTAAATCATCAATAAATCTATTATAAAGAACAACATACTTATTACAAAAACTTATAAAGAAAAGCTAACTCAAATAAATCCGTTACCAAATTAGCATACATGGATGCCAAGGATGCAGCCATTGCTGTACCTTGTATCTGTTGATAGAAGCAGTTATGGGTTAAACTAAAATATAACAATTCTAAACAAAGAACTGGAGTGGAAGGCTTTTCTGCACTGACTGTTAATTATTAGTCTGTGTTTAATTGTTTTAGTTAATTGATTAATGATTTGATATTTGTTATTTAAGTCTAGCTTGTGCTACTGTGATGTTAACTCTGTGAAAGGCTTGCTAGCCGAGGTGCTGGAGTATTAAACAATTTTTGATTGCATGCTTCTGCAGTTGGTGTTTTTCGCTTTCTCTGTGTTTTTTTATTTTCTCTTTTCACATTAAAAACCTTATTTCAGCTGAAAAAAATTTGGTAAGAGTTTGTAACTTCACTTGAATGGGAGGGGAAAATGATAATTGTAAGACATATAGGTGCTGCCAGTTTGGCACCATCTTATAAAGGAACCTGAAATTAAGAAATAAGAGATACCTTATCAAACAAGGTAGAAAGAGTGGGAGCAAGCTGATGAGATAAAGACAAGTGCTTGAAATAAAAAAAAGGAATAGAGCAGTAGATAACTTCAACTATATGTTCTCATTCTACAAATACATTTAACTACTGTGCATTTATTTAGTTGTAATATTTCTGTAATGGTCATTATACGATAGTAATTCACTTGAACTACACAGTTATTAAAAATGTTGTCACTAAAATGTGCAGTATTTGGAATTGCACTCCTTAGTGTAACTTTTGTCATTATTCACTTTCTATGATTATTCATGTACTGGATGGATGGCAGAGGGGACTATTAACAAAATGCAAACATTAAAACCTCCTAAATTTATTTATCAAGCTTGTGACCTACAGGCCATCAAGAAGTTTAATAGCTGAAATGTATTTATGCTTATATATATATATATATATATATATATATATATATATATATATATATATATATATTGTAGTCACCACTGTCTCTCACTTGCTGAATTGGGCTAGCTTGAACTCCCTCACCTCCTTCAATGGTATCAACTCTCACTCGCCCACAAACTAGTAAACCATCCACTAAATGTCCCATCCCTCCAGAATCTACTCCGACCCTATTGCACCACCAGACCACTAAGATCCAGCAACAAAAATGACTTGCACATCACTAAAGCCAATAACGCTGCTGGTGAAGCACTATTCTCTTGCACCATAGCCAAATTATGGAACTCCCTCCCACCCACAATTACCTCCATACCATCATGCACCCACTTCAAAACTTTACTAAAAGCACACCTAAAAACATGCTGGCTATGCCTTTGCAACTCCCACTCTAATATCACCCACCCCATCCAACCACTACCTTTCTTTCCACTCCACTAACTACTTTGATTATAGCAAGCTCAGATGCTCATAAGTCTAGTACTTATTATACAGCAGGAACTTTTTATTGTAACATTTGTTAATGTCTGTTATGTACTTCACAGATAAAGATTCTAGTTGTCTACTGATGTACTATGTTCTTCATCTGTAAATATGTTGTAAGTAATTGCTATGTAAATTGTTAATCGCTATGTAATCCAATCTAACTACTGTCTGTTTATTTTAACTGTGGAGTTTTTCTCCCCGGGCCTCCGCTGAAAATGAATGTCCAGTCTATAAATAAAATAAATGAAATAAATAAATATATATATATATATAACATATTGCTATCAATCATGCACACATATTGTTGAGACAGATATAAACAGAAATATTTCAAATTATTTTTTCTCAAAACACTATTTCATCAAATCTCTAAACCAATATAAACAGGAAATCAGTTTCCTTTTCCAGTCAGATTAAGGGAAAAAAAATCTGTTTGATTAATGATATTCTTATAGAAATGGGGGTGTCTATCACCCTAATGTGTAAGGTTGATGGAAGGGGAATGGATAGTATTAGGGTTGGGGTTAACACATATGAGAAAGTGTGTGCATGGGGAAAGAATTGTCTGCAGAACCTTGTTCATGTGTGCTAACCTTAATCCTAAACCTACCACTGCCCCTAACTCTAACCATACTTATTACAGTGAACATGCTTTCCCTAAAAGTACCAGCAAACAGCATGTGTACACATACAACACACACACACACACACACACACACACACACACCAATACAAGATGCATTCAACCCCAAAGTTTCAGCATTGTCACGCACCTCTACTAACCTCACATTCAACATTATATGCTTTAATGATTCAGGCACATGACATTTTTATTTTAGTTTAGATGCAGATTAGAGTAGAGTAGGGGCAGAGTCATGGTAATGTTAGCATGCATTGCTATGGTTAAGCAGCTGGGGGTGAAACTAGGTTCAAATCCACCCCTCTGAACCACCTTTGGAGTGGCGGCTAACCCTAACCCCAACACTGTCCCTTCCTCCACCCTAACCAATACTTACCATAATAAAATCTTCCCATAACATTGCCACTACACAAAATGCACTCACACACAAACATACGCATACACAGATTAAAAACATACCCTCTATCCTCCTACCTAACCTTGATCCTAACCCTAAAATACACATTCTCACACACAAACATAAAATACCTACCCATTACCTATTCCCTACCCTAACCCTATCTCACAATCACACATAAAGACATTCTCACCCTCTCCAACCCCACTCACCTATCTTAACAAAACATATGATTGACCTACTATTCCTAATTGGCATACCTTCCAACATTTTCGATGGACTTTTAAAACCAACGTGTACATAACCCGCTATCCAAGGCTGCCATTATTAGCCTTTTATCTTTTGGTTTAGCTCACCTCTCCTTAACCATTCCTACATCAAATCTTGCTCAGAATGAGGTTGTTCCAGAAGATCTCTACACTTGCACTCTATCTGTAGACTTTCTACTTTTCTTGCATTCTCACCTGATTCTTTTCCTTGTAGTCTTTCTTTTGTTTTTTGGCACTTTCACTTGCTGTTTGATTTTTGCCTACTTGTTTGATGTTCATTCCTACTTTATTCCAAAAAACTACTGCTAAGCAAAATACTGCAGGAACTGCTTAATGCATAGTTTTAACCAGCTACTACTAGATGAGCATAATAACATTTGTGAGAGGTATGTGTAGGAATCTACACAACCTGGGGCAACTCTGTCACCCAAATAAATAATCACTAAGCTTCACCCAAGCCCACCCTCATACCTGCATGTACATATCATGACCGCATATGCTGGGGTTGTTAAAAGCTCTTTCTAGACCTTCTAGAATTGGGACAAACAAGTCTCAGCGTCATATGAGTACCACAACACTGCTACTTTCAACCAGTACCCATAATATAAAGCCACCCACTTCAGGGAATCACAATGTTGTTGATTCTAAACAATCTAATTTCACAGGTCTGCACACAAAAATGAAAATGTCTTAGTAATGGATGACTCCATTATTAGTCACAGTGATTTTACTCTAACCAGGCTGGATAATATAGGATAACAGTCAGTTGTCTTTCTGGCGCAGTGATCTGTAGCATAGACATTATGGATTCTCTAAAGTCTCTCAAACCAGAGAATTATGACTATGGCCAGGATCTTACTCGTGAATGTGAATGATTTGAGGCATTCAGTCCAGAAGGACATGCAGAGAGATACATAGGATCTCATTGTGCATGTGTCCAACACTGTCTAGACTCTGGACCTGAATGGAATTCTAACATCCTCCTTTTTGATGCCCAGAATCAAGGAAAGGATAATAGGCTTGAAAAATTGAATAAGTAGGTGACATCATTCTGGGGCTCCATCATGTGTTAGCTTGGGATGACATGATGACAGACTCAGTTGCTTGCTTTACAAAGGAAGGTCTGTCCCTTTAATTTTATAGCTTTTGCATACTGGTCAAAGCCTTTGCTGCCCCAATAGTATTACCTTTAGATGAAGGCCATCTGGATAGCTCATTGTAATCAAAACATCTCACTAGATCCCAGTCCTGACTATATCAAGGTTAGAGGGTTAGGATTAAGGAGTTTATCTGATGGACAGCACAGTAGTGTGCTTGATTCTCACTTCTGAATAAAATCGGCTATGCTTAAAATAGTCTACAAGAGCAGCTAGCCTAATACTTATCTATAAACGTGGTCCACTTGATGCCAGAAGTATAAATAAGCTGTCTAATCTCATGGCTCTCTTGCAACTTGAACACATCCACAATGATGTAGTAACAGAAGTATGATGTCATTGTGCAAATATCCTTCTATGCCAGGATTCAGAACCAATCATATTTTTAGACTAACGAATATTTGCAGGAGAGTGTCAGCATTTGTTAGAGACCCACTTATTTCCCCTGTAGATTCCCTTTGACCCCCATACAGGACTTAATGCAGTCCAAATTATTCTGAATAAAATAAATTACCACTTCATATACTGTTGCAAGTCTCCTTTCAGGTCCCTTGCTAACCATGAAAAAATTCTAAATGTGATTCAATTATCCTGGTATTAATTAGAAGACATAATCTATTAATATATTCATCCTTGGTTTGGCATCTATGTCTCTAATGGACACAGGCAACCTGAAAATGGTTCATCCCCCAAGCCCCTGCTTATACTTGTCAAGAGTACAAGAACTTGTCAGACATTTGGGATGCATGTCTAGGCTTAAAAGGTCCTTGTGGTCATTAGCCTAGTAAATACCTTATGAACCTATGAAAGGTAAATATGCCCAGTTATTTGCAGTTATAAAAGCAAACTCCCTATACCAGGAGTCCTAATATTCTGAATCTTGCCCTAACAAACATAACCCACCTCCTTCAGCTCACCTATTTATGTACATCTCTGGTCAAATTTGACCAGAAAGTAATTTATATCTCTGGTAAAACCACAAACACTTCATTGACAAGCATGCCTGAGTTTAAGGACCTAAAAACCCTTAAAAGTATATAATGAGATTTTGAAATTCCATTGTATTACCTCCACCCCCATACAGCCACAGTTGCAACCTATACAGCAGACTTTTACACAAATTTACTAAGATGTATAGTGTAAACAGCCTCTAACAGGAATACATTTATAAGGAAATTAAAAATAAATCACCTTGGTGGTCCACTCACATAAACAAAATTTACATTAAAAGAAATACAATGCAAAATGTTTATATCATATTGCAACTGACCAATCAAAAGGAGTATTTCAACAAAGTCAGTATAGAACTAAAAATCGTCATTAGGAACATGGAAGCCAAGCACTAACTGAACGTATAAGCAAAAGACTACTGTAATGGCAAATTCTTCTTCTACAGTGTCAGGAAACTAAGAAATAACACCCGACAATGCTCTTATATAATCCTTAATGATAATGACTACTCTGACCCATGGGATATTATTAACATACTAATAGTTACATTTACTGCTAATTTCATAAGAGTTACAATCACAGAAATTCACAACCTTCTCCAAAGGTTGTCATGGATCCTGTCATAGCTGCATTCTCCAAAGGCAAAAATACCACACCTGCAAGCCCTACTAATATTTTTGGATGTCTAATCAGTAATGTCAAATATACTGTATCAGAGCTTCTCCTGAACTTTTTCATCCTAAGCCTCTCCACTGGTATTGCTCCTAAAGCATGGACAATGGTCATTTTAATGCCACTAAACAAAGTTTACAAAAGCCGTAAATCGTGGCCATGCAGTTCACACCATATATCTTAATCTGTCTTAAAACATTTAATATTATTATCATGATGGAACTGCCAACTAACTCTGAGCAGTGGATAACACACAGGCTATCAGACACAAAACACACGCTTAAGGTTGCTAGAGCCACCTCCAAAACTAAACCAATAACCACTAGTGTTCATTAGGCTTCATTATGGCTCTGTAATGGTACTTATCCTGTTCAATACTGACTTCTTCAGCCTTCAAACCAATAATTCAGACATGTGACTAAGTAAATTTACTGATGATTGTAAGCTAGATGTTGTTGTTCATTCAGCTTCTGATTTCACTTCTCAACAGGTTGGCCTAGGCCTCACAAATAGCTGGTATAAAGAAAACTGACATAAAATAAATGCTAAAAATGCAGTATTGTTAAAAAAAGGTTTTCCATGACATATAGCATTTGCAGCACCACACTTTATATTGATTCATTAACAGTACAGTTCCATGTCCTCTGAGTACCACATCAAAGCTGCAGTCAGAAAACATTTCCATCATGCTGAACTAATGTCTAAAGAAATCTCATCAAAATCCAAAAAAGTTCTCATCCCTCTCTACTAATCTCTTATCACATCAGTTATTGAGTAAAATGTCCCATTGGTATTTATTTATTTAAATGAATTGCACAATTTTTTAAGATGCTGAGGTTCCTAGCTAAAAAAAATCACAGGTGCAAAGAGATAAAACATTTAATGTGTCCCAGTGATTCATGTTCCACTAGTGGTACATGTGCTGGAGGGGCTGAATGGAGAGGATGGCAGTAAGTAGCTGACTTCAGTTCACCCATCTTTGCAGGAAGGAGGCAACCTGGACTTGCAGCAATAAAGCAATATTGTAAAACACTAAAGAAGAATCCAAGACTCGTTACTCGTACTGCTAAAGAAATTTTTAATCATCAGAGAAGCGCTTTCGTCTTTACATAAGACTTCATCAGATAAAAGCCATTTTAAACTACATCATTTAAATAACTTTTTAAAATCACATGACCGCCAACTCCCCAAATAAATCTTTCAAACATTTAAAGACCCATCATACATGTTGATGTTACCAAACATTAAATGAATGTATGCAAAAAAACAAACAAAAAAAAAACAAACTGCAGGTTGTGTCACATAAAATGTATATATATATATATATATATATATATATATATATATATATATATACATATAAAATATTTTATATATATATATATATATATATATATATATATATATATATATATATATATCTCTACAAACAAAAACTTCGTAGGTGGAACTGCAGAAAAGGAAGCCAAACCAGTGTCGAGCACTTTCGTTCTTTATTTGTGTGAAGAACTTCATCAGAAAAAAACAAAATAATAAGAAACCAGTATGGAAGTCAAATGAATAGAATACCTGACACATTCACAGCAGCCAATAACAAAAAAAATTCTTAAGTTCAGAAAACAATAATGGTAAAAGCCTATCAGTGAAGGACACTAAAGGTAATAAAAAATAGTAACCAGTAATTATCATGTAAAGGTGAATTTTAACCAGAAACATACGTGGTGTCCCATGCAGAAGAATGTTAAGATCACTGCTCGGAGTTTTACTGAACTAATGTAATGCACATTTTATATTTAAGTTCTCATTTAGACCTGGGTAATTCTCCGCATTAAACATCAATTGCCATTTCAGCTCATTGAACTCTAACAATATGTCACAGTCCCCAAAGAATTTCCCTACCTATTCCAGTACAAAGAACTTAAATTGTGAGGAGCCTTGACATAGTAAGCTAAGTTTACTTAAAGCAGTTTTTAAGTCCGTATTGCATACTGCAGTACAGTCTTCTTTAATTCTATCCGATAGTCTTTGTGAGGTCTTACCAATATAAAAACTTGTGCAGGTCATGCACACTGCTACATAAACAACATTAACAGTGTGACAATCATAAAAATCTTTAAACACTATCCTTTCATCACAATGCATAAACATGTAGTCTGTTTCTGTGTGAATATAATTACATGCGATGCAAGTGCTGCACTGATACATGCCTGGGGCTGTGTTTGTCACTTCTACAGGATCAATCAAAAAAGGAACGTCTGAGTTTTCAAAGGACACCCTTAATGACTTAGATTTTTTATGTGAAAAAATAGGAGCTTTACCCACACTCACAGCAACTTCCTTGCTGCTATTAATAATATCCCCATTGCAAGAAATAATGTTTCTGATAGTTCCCATTTCCAAAAAAAAAAAATCGGTAATGGAAAACTGAGGGTTCGGTCCACAGCATCATTTATACTGGATGTAGCATGGGTTTTGTACCAGCTGACTGTGATTGATCAGTGTGGGGGTTTGGTCCATACTGTCAGTGTGACTGGTTGTAGGGGGGGGGGGGGTTCAGTCTGACTGTTCCTGCTGATTGCAGTCTGGCTGGAATCCATGCTTCAGAAGTGGATGGAACTTAGTTCATCTGGATTGACTAATGTCAGTAAATAACTTTTTTATTAACTGTTTAGGGTAATTTCTATTAGCCAACAAGGTGCTGAGGAAGTGGCATTCCCTAACAAAAGTATCTTCATCGCTAATGATCCCTGACAATCTTATGAACTGACCTCTAGCAATATTTTTTTTCATAAAAAACAGATGTTGACTAGTGAAGTCAAACTAGCTGTTTCGATATGTTTCTTTTCTGAAGATGTTAGAATGGCAGCTAAGTGAAGAAGTGTATAATGCGATTTCAGTATCTAAAAATTGTACAGTGGTGCCACAACCTGAAAGCTTAAATTACAGGAAGGGAATGCAATCTAAGAGGGAGATGCAATAAAAGTTTCCAAGTCCCATTTAGTACTTCTCCACACAAAAACAAATCATCAATATGATGCTTATACAATCCTGTATGCTGGAAACCAAGTAGAAACACAAGACAGCCCATTTTTCAAGCACTTAAAACAAGATTTGGATATGCAGGGGCCATTTTAGATCCCATTGCCACCCCTTTAACTAGCTGGTAAATAGTTCCATTGAAATGGAAGAAATTCTGTTTTAGTATTTGTGTTCATTTATTTCACATTATGGAGCCAATTTTAGAACAGCATATGAGACACACCTGCTACCATCTTCCTCTCACCAGACATTGCTGATGTCATAATCTCTAAAGTGTCGCCTGGCACTATGAAAGCCAGACGTGTGCTGTGGTGCTTGCTTTGGGTACTGTGTTCTCCAGCTTCTGTGCCTATATAGTTAGGGGTTCTAATTTCACAGCAGTCAACTTGAGTATGTGCTCATGAAAATAATATTTTTGAGACAATTTTACAATGAGATATGACTCCACATCTAAGTCTGACACTCCGCCCAACATCTCACCATACAGTGATGCTCTATAAAGTGCACCATGACACTGCTAAAGTTAGAAATGTGTGCGGTGCTACTCTTACATAGTGTGGAATCCAGCTTCTATAGCTACACAGTTTTAATGTTCAAATCTGACCTCAGTCAACTGCTGTCTGTAGGGCTGATTGTACATTATAGTCATTTGCATGATCTTTTGAATCTGTTTTCATTTAACTACCGCTCAGGAGAACTTTTAGCATAGCTCCATGAATCCAATATCCCCTTTTTCCCTCTGTGCACACAACAGCCTTCCTGCAGAAGATTGGAGGCTGTCATTATCTAAAAGATGCATGCACACATCATGAAGCAGAGTCCTTCCATGAGACTTTGCAAGCCATCTCCTCACCAATGGATGTGTGATTGTCAATTCTGTCATGGGGTAATGCATATTATTTGTGGACAGAGGAAGTATGTAATACAAACACATACACACATACCCTCTTTAACTTCCCTCATAGAGATATTCCGATTTTGGTTTACATGGTATAATAATGATTATGATTTTATGTGATGCTGGCCATTAGCCTAGTAATGTCCAATGACCGTATGTTGAGGTGTGGATGTGGGTGTACAATACGTCTCCAAGAGGGATTGTAATCTGTGATATGAGGTAATATATTGATGGCCGCTGCTGCCATTTGCTTACATATTCTGTACCTAACAGCTGTAGTAATATGGCTCCTGAGAACTGTTGACATGGGATGATACTATGTATATTGGTCGTTTAGTAATGCATGTGTTTTTGTACTGGAGTATATTAACATTCTTCTAAATATTCATTCAGTAATCACAGTGACACTTGCAGTATGGCACGTGTACATTTGTATAACCACCATAATTAAATACTCTGTGACATGCATCAATATAACATCATATTGATTAGATGGGCACACACATCTTGATTCATCCATATATTGTAATGATGTTATATACACAAACATATCACAAACTGTTATTGAATTATAGCCTTAGCAAATTCATTGTATGTGCAACTGTGCTGCTATTTCCAATGATTACTAAGGTGGTCCCCAGCACCATTTTGTGCCTATCAGGTTTTGTGTCAGTAACTGTTCTGCATGAGCTACATCCATCTCAGTTGTAATTTGTCCATATATGGTATCAGGGCAATCATACACAGCTTTCTAATGAAAAACATACAAGCATATTATGTGCAATAGATGTAATTACGTGACATAGGTAGACTTGTATGATTGTATAGTACCACTGTGTGACATTTGATACAAATTCAAGGTTGTATTTAGAGGTATTGTCACAAATCATTTTTTTAAATAAGTATGAAATGTTGAGTGGAACACATAACTAAGTGCAGAGCTGTTTGTAGATGCCACCAGCCATACTCAACTGAAGAAAATATGCAATCTGCTAGTTGAGAGTTTGGATCAAACATCACTCCCCTGTCCCCACTAGCCATCAACCAAAGTATACATGCAAACATTACTCATTTTGCTTTCTCTGGAGAGCAGCTCATCTGTGCTCCCTGCAAGGCTAATAACACATCATCAATAGCCTCTGACAATATCCCAGATTGCCCTTCCAAGAACTTAAATCCTGACCTACCAAACACAATTGGATCCCTAGATAAACACAGCTTCCAGACAGCTATGTCCTGGCAGAAGAGTGTACAGCAATAGTCAGCCATCTGGAGAAGAGGGGAACATCCCCTGATCAATGGAATTATAGACCCATAAGCTTGGCTCAATTCGTCTGTGAAGCAGACCAAAGAATTATCATGGACCTTATCAAACACAACACAAGAAATCTCCCAAATGTGTAGCCAACACATTTTTGATTCATTATGGCTACAATCAAGTCTGTTAAATCTGACTACACTTTTCTATACTGTGTTATTAGTGCATTCCTTACATTGATTTTAGCCCTGATAGTCACTGTGGCTGTCCACACAATATCGCAGAGCATGTTTGCATGTAGATATACTTGTCTGCTTGTGTTATATGCCTTCATGCTGCTTACATGCTTTCCTAGCCAGCAAAACTGCTGCTGGCCATGAAACATCACTTGTATCCGTGTAAGTGTGATAACTGGCATGCATATGCAATAAACACTGCTGCTCATCATGCAAAAATGTAAACTCTGTGTAGGCTTAGAGCAAAGCCTACATGGAGTTTATTGAATGTCCAGGGAAGTCTTTCCTGTAACTACCTAACTGTATTAATTTAAGGGCACCTAATGTTTTTACAAGTAGTCCAATATCCACAAATACAATACCCATTATGATTTTTACTGCTGATCACCTAATGCTTTCTCATTCCCTTACATCATCTGAAGATTGCCATCTATAACCACTGGCAGATTAGAAGATGGTTGATTTGGAAGATGGTTGATTTGGATGATCACCCAGGGCCAACTGCTGAAAGGATTGGGGTGTAGCCCTATGGCACATGTAGGAGTAGGGCATGACAACTAATTTGAATAGAGGAATCACAGTCAGCTTGTTCATTTATTTATCTCATGTATTACTTTTTTATTTGATATAGAATTTTAATTAAAATTAAATAAATAAAATCAATAAAAAAACAAACAAGTTGTTTGCCCAGTAGTATCATGCATGGTTTTGTTAAGTTTCTCTTTTATCCTGTATTTGGGGACTGTGAGGTTACCATCTATATGCTCAGGATGGTCAAGAGGCGTGTGGTATTCATGATTTCTTGTTCACTAAAAGATCTTTTGAACTGCTCTTTTCAAGCTGGTGCAATGAGCAGAATATACACCATTGGTTTTGCACTGTAGTGATCTAAGAACTTCCAGCTTGCTTTCTTATAACAAAACCAGTTATGTCCTCATCCAACTGTGCAGTGTTATTGCTTCTCTGGTTAAGCATCATCCTAACATTAACATTCCCTTAAAGGCCATGTCTTCAGATAAGCAGATTCTTGAAGCCATCAAAACTAGTCATTATGTGTGATGTGCCATGGGTGACAACTATTATAAACCAATATCATCTAACAATAAGCTTCACTATAACTTAGAGCTAAAGGTACCATTTTTATTAATACTACCACAGATGTTATGGTAAAATGCCCCTATGATTAGTGTACCTATGTGACCACTAATTCTCCAAAACAAATTATCACCATCTGTCAGAAGGACTTACTATGAATAATAATGTCTTTTGTAATGCATGGACAAAAATTCAGTCCCAAAACATGTAAAACCTTAGGAGAACACTACTCAAAGCGTGACACTCAGAAAGGACCCCTTTACCCCTAATAGGCAGGCAAGCTCACATACCTTCGTATATATATATATATATATATATATATATATATATATATATATATATATATATATATATATACATACATATATACACACACACACATACATATATATATATATATATATATATATATATGTGTGTGTATATATAATCCAAAACTGTATGAATACAGGGAAGAAAAAAATGATAAAAAAATTCAAGAACCAAATTCCCACCTTTATTTGAGTCTAACAACCAGAAAAAATGCCACCAACCTTCTAGCAGTGACATTCTAAGTATCAGTCAACTGAATAGAGACAAACAGTAGCTTTTTCTTTTAGAAAATCCATGCAAACCTGCTAGGGACTGATCAGATGGAATGGGGGGGGGGGGGTGGCCAAATGATTTTTTAATCAGTTGGAGTTACCTGCATTTGCTAATAAATATGACTTAAAACATAACTATGTTAGACTCCTGGAAGACACAGGCCCAGATTGACTTACAGAAATTGTTTTAGGACATTTTATTGTCTTAAATTCGAATTCTAAAATTGGAATGAATATATCGGGAAAACTCCACAGGCATTTTGGCTTCTTTGAAGATCAGTCCTCTTCATGCCAGGGTGCAGACAGTTGCTTCCCTGTAATGATGACCTCTTCCACAATCTTGGCACAATGCCTGGGTAAAGGCATTTGACATCATCTACTGACAAAATGTATCATTCATGACTGGTTAGTGGATGCGGATGAAGTCAGAGAATCTAAAAGGAAGCATGCTAAAGAGCAAAATAAAGAAGGAAGTTTGCTATTTGCACTTTAATAAATGCTATTATAGATGCAAGAAATAAGCAACAGTAGGTATAACATAATGGAGAGAATATTCATCAGGAGAAGGTGGAACAAAAACCACCATTTGTTAGAAGACAAGTCATAAGAAGCCGAAAAAGAAAGAAAATTCATTGATGAGTACTTCATTTTTGTCAGCATTGTTATACCACTGGGATTTAAAGTAACAGACTTCAGAACCCTAATACATTAGGGCAGAGGGACAGAACTGTTTAGCAAAGAGACTTTTGAAACTTTTTTTTTGGTAGAGCAATTTGTATATGAATATAAAAACATGTTTTGTAAGTCCATGGAATGAGTATATTTATCAGAACTTAAATATGGTATTAAAAAGAAAAATGTTATTACAGATTATAACTTTACATATAGACAAAAATGAAATGAAAATTTTTTTTTTCAAAAGTGTGTTAAAAATTGCATAATATAAGAAAGTGTTATATAAAAGAAAATTGTTGATGGGTACCCAACAGGTATGAGTTACTCTGAATGTAGAAGTAAGAAAAACCCAGTATGCATCCAAGTGCTAGTTTGATTTGAAAAATTGAAAGAGGGGAAATGTAAAATACTGGAGAAAAAAGCAAAGGATTTTTTTTTTTTTTGTATTTATGGTTTATGGTGATTTGTCACATCTTATACATAACTGTAACAAAATATGATTTGGGCAATGTGGAGCATTTGGTCATTCAAAGAAGACTTGAAAATGAAGGATGGACTTCGTAGTCCAGAGCTGTGCACTTTCATAGTGGTTATTTGTGAAGAGCGCAGCTATGCCTATATGCAAATACATTAATTGCAGGATGTTTGCTATGAATTTAGCAATGCAAAAGCTTCTGCAAAGAAATTCCAGCTTTTATTAAATGTACATAGTTAGTGAGGTTACGCTTTAGGCATGCATGAAGTACTACAGAACATGAAAACATAAATGTTAGTATGATTTCAGAAGTATTTGAATATTATAGATGAACATAGCTATGTGCAAACATATTAGAAGTACTGAGATATTTAAGGCAAGGGGCAAACAGTGCAGCTATTTACATTATGCTTTAAAAATATATAAAGGGATTTTATATATTTTCAATAGGGGTGTCCTTATATGGACACTCATTCTTTCTTTAAAAGACTGGAAAGAGGAAGACAGGAAATATTGAAAAGTGGGAAAAATAACAGACAGGGGCACAGTGGAGGAACACATCAAGAAGGTTTTGCTCAAGAAAGTAGGAGGAGGGGTTTAATATTTTTGATGGGATAGACCATCTACTTTTCAATTTTTTTATATAAGAGGATAGGAGGTAGTTTCGATGGTATATGAGAGGATCAGAGAAGGAGAGAACACCCTATTCTACATAACCTTAATTGGTGCCATTGCCTGATGGTGGTATAGTGAAATACCCTGGTGTTAGGGAGGAGGGGACTTGTGGTGGCTTGGAGGTTGCAGCTGACTAGGTCAACAAGTCTTTTACCTGCTAAAGAGCATCCTGGACTGGCCAACTCTGACTCTCCACTAATTGCTCCACCACATCCTCAACCAAGTCCAGAAGCTCATGTTCTGTGTGGCTTGACAAGCTGGTCCATGCCAGAGTACCTATAGAAATGGCGCCACTTTCTCAACTCTGCAATGCTCCTGGGACTTCTGAATCTGTATTTAAAGGAACATAAATGGGAGAGAAAGTAAACAAAGAAATGGAAAGTCATGCAAAGTTAAAATAAGAAAAGGAAAAAGGGTGGCTAGACAGACAAACAAGAAATGGAGACAATAAACTGAGTCATATTTTTTTAATACAGCAGTGCATACTTTATTAATAGTGGTTACTTATTTTTATTTGCACTTCACTCAGAAAAAAATATTCTGGGAAATAGTCCTGGAAAGCTGTTAACAGTTAGTGAAGGATATGAAATAGTGATGATTTTTACTTTTGCAGTCTACCGATAATAAGGAAATAAGTTGGTGCAACATGAAACGTTGACACATTTTATAGTAATAACTTACTGTTAAACATTGGTTGTGCTGCAACTATACAATGGAAGCACATAACTCTTATATTTATGCATGAATTACTTCTGGATTTGCATTTACAAAATGAATCATATTTCTGAATCCTGTTTGAATACACACAACTAATTTATTCAGTCTATTCAGTCATCGATGCTGGTGGGAGGAATTGTATTCAATCTCCTCTCCAGCTGCATAAATAAGACATAAAAATGGGACATGGTTACTTACCATTCATATATATGTGTTCATATCTACCTTACATGTTTATATTTATTAATCATAAAAGCACATCATTTGATTTAAATTCTAAAAGTAATAAATTGAACAGTGCATTTCTCAAAACCCCTGTACTGCTCATTCAATTTCTACTTTACCCCGGCCCCCCCATCCCACTCTGCCTAGCTGCCTAGGGTGTGTTGGCTAACTGTTGTCAACCATCTTGTGCACATAGTTAGTATTTTGGAAAGAATGACTGTCTTACACAATTATATTAATAAATAGTTTGTGACCTACATAGATCAATGTTTTTAAGTGGTCTGTATGATAATCACCAAACTGACAATTGGAATACATGTATATGCATATGTTTACTTGTGCACATTTATGTTAAAGGGAAATATTGAAATATAAATGCCAGAATATTTGTTTTGTCTGTAATAAAATTATTTCAGATATTACAAAATGGAATTCTGTATTTCAGAAAATAAACATGCTTGTATTCTGGGAAACTTGAATACAGTAAATATAAAATATATGTTGCTACTTTTAATAAAACTCATAATACTGTTTTGTTATAAAACAAAGGAATAGTATGAAACAGTGCTTGCCAAAGAGAAGCAGTTAGATAGTGTTTCCTTGTTTTACTACATGCTTAGTAATAAATACAGCATTTTTGTGTAAAGGAAAATTACAGCACAGAAGAAATTATGGGAACATAGTACAGTATATAATACTATGTTGATGTGCAACAAGTGTCAGCATTGAATTATTGCATATTTCTACTGTCAAGTAAGGACATGAATTATAATTGGAAGGAATTTTCTAGAATATTATTACTTATTATTATTATTATTATTATATGAGATTAGTCCCCGCGGTTGAGTGGCATTTGAAAGACATGCATAAATGGGCGTGCCTTCGTTGAAGGTTGGGCGTCGAGCTGGCACCTCGGCACCATAAAAATCTACTGCCAATCATTAGTGGACCGGAGTTCTGCTGTGGCGACCCCTAACCGGGAAAAGCCGAAAGAAGAAGAACAACAACATATGAGATTAGTCTGTACTTTGTTTATGTACTTAAAATCTGCAGTTCTGCCATGTTAGATTATGTTAGACTTTGCTTTATGCTGCTAATCTATTCTGAACAATAAATGTCCTGTCATAAACAGCTGTTGTGCCTTTGTAGATTTTGTAATAATGAACAGTGATTAAAAACCTGTTAACAATTTACACTTTTAAATATATTTTTATAAATGTAGCTGTTTACTCATACATATATATATATATATATATATATATATATATATATATATATATATATTTATATATATTTATACACATATATCTTTGTACATACACATACCATATATGTATGCAGATGCATTTCTGTTTACAGATATGTTTATGTTTACTGATACTTTTTTGATTATACATATGCATGTATTTGCATTTATGCATATATTTCTTCTTGCATTTAGCTGTATTTATGCAACATTTATATAGCATTTTTTTGCAACTGTTTGACTTAATATGTAAAAAAATATGTTGGAATACTTGCTGTAGAACTCTGGCCTTCTAGCCCTAACCTGGTGTACCCAGTCAGCCAGCTGGTCAGGCCTGAATGTTTGCAGGTTATTATACCTGAGTTGACACTAGGAGCCAGAGTGGGTGATCCCTGTCAGGGATGACATGTACTCACTTGTGAAATGTCAACCTATTTCCACTCAGTACCAGCTGATGCTCTTCCTATTTTCTCCGGGTAGGAATCTTGCAATAGGTAGACCATAATCTATGTCTCTTTGTAAAACTAACTTGCAGCTTGTCATCATACCTTCACAGGTGCTACCATTACTCAAAGTAAAAGTACCAAAGTCAGGAATGTAACTGCAGGGCCGTGGTTCAGAGGGGGGTAACCAGACCCTCTGAGGTGTGACATCACCATAACTTGCTGATCTCTGGGCTGTGTCGTAGTTCCTGTATTGCCCATATCCTTATTTGGATAGGAGGAAGCTTCTTTGTTCACCAGTGAGAGTGGGGAGCTCTGAGCAGCCCATCTGTCCCTTGAAGAGTGGTTCCAGCCCAGTGATTTGTAGCTTATTGGCCATTTTGGGCCATTTCCTATCTCTTTCTAACCCCCTGCTTTAAAGCCAGCTTTAGTGCGCTTTTGCGCTTGTAATTTAAAGTTTGTCCTGTTTGTTGCATTTACCTGTTGAGGCTACACACTCAAGTGCGCTAGCCTGTGTTACATATTTATTGCATTTTCCTGCTGTTTGTTGCAAAAAAAGAAAAAAAGACAAAAAAATTATCCTTGTTTCCTGCCTTTCCTGACCTAGAGTAGTCCAAATACAGGCTTTGCTGTAATCTGGACTTTTGGAAAGTTCCTGTGTTGCCCATTTCCTTTCTTGATTAAAGGGAGGCTTCTTTGTTCACCAGTGGCAGTGGGGAGCTTAGAGCAGCCTATCTATCCCTGGAGGAGTGTTCCCAGCACAAGAATCTGGTAGTCTTTTGGCTGTTTTTGGGCCAATTACTAGCTCTTTCAAGTCCCCCTGTATAAAACCCGCTTTAGCACGGATTTGCGCGATTTTGCGCATAGAGCAGCATTGGACAGCGCTGCTTAATTGGGTTTAAACCATTCTTGGCTCCATAAAGTCTGCTCTTCACTTTTTCCCTTAGAACTGATCTAGTTCTCATAATAAACACCCTATTCCTACTCTAAAGCCTGGCATTTGCTCACTAAAGCAATTATATAAGTCAGCACTAAAAAATTAAAAGCACTACACCCTCACAAACTCCCCTTGAGTGCCTTGTTCCCCATTGGCCCTTTTTTCAATTATAAAGGAATTCCCAATACTATTCTAGCATGTCCAAATGTCAGTTGTCAATCTCCTCTCTGGTCCAGCTGGTGAATCTGGGAATCTTGAGGCAATGTTACAACTGCCTCTTGTACACAGACAACCCTCTCCTCCTCCCAACAAATTCCAACACATGAGAGATGCAGCCATATAGCCAAACTGGAGGCTAAGCTCTCTCAACTCAGTATTGGCGTAACCAGTCAGGAGGAGAAGGAAACCACACTCACTACAATTCCAGTCTCACATAGACCTACCACGACAGCAAACCAAACACATAAACACACAAATACATACTCGGAGGCTCTAAATAAAAATCTGCCTAAGCAGCAGCGACCTCCAAAGCAGACACCCAAGCAACCACTACCCCAAAACAAAGCACATGCAACACATAGCTCACAAAGCCAGTGTGGCGAGCAGTCACAGCTCTTAAGGCTAAACAACAAAACTGATATACTTGTAATAGATGACTCTATCGTCAGGCACACTGACGTCCCGCTCACCAGCCTGAGCAAGGAGAAGGTCACGGTGAGCTGCCTGTCGGGTGCTAGGATCTGCCACATAACACAAGCACTCAGGTCACTCCAAGGCAAGTAGAAATATGACTCAGTCATTGTCCATGCTGGTGTGAATGACCTGAGATGTACCTCACTGGACTACATGAAAAGAGACATAGAGGAGCTCTCTGAGTATGTAGCCCAGGCCAGTATGACCCTGACCTTGAGTAGCATCTTACCCTCACCAAGAATGATGCCACAATATGAAGACAAGATGATCAATTTCAACAATTGGCTTAAGTATTGGTGTCATTCAAAGGGGATCCAATGCCTGTCAGCCTGGGATGACATGCTCGACAAGCCACAATGCTTCACTAGGGACGGCTTGCACCTGTCACCCCTGGGCTTTTGGATATTGGCAAAGGCTCTTGCCACCCCCATAGTGCCTTTTTTGGGCAAGGCTCAAAAGACAAACCCACCTCCATAGGTATCACAAGGGATAAGAAACTAAGAGTAATGCTACTCAACACCAGAAGTCTAAACCTCAAGATGCATGCACTCAAAACTCTCTTTAGCATGGAAGACATCGATATCTGTGCAGTAACAGAAACCTGGTGCAAGGCTCCCGAGAGCAAACCCAGCACTACCAGGTTATACCTCATAACATGCTTTTTGGCCCCAAAATGTGGACCAAACCACAAAAGGAGGGGGAGTATCAATATTCGTCAAAGATACCCACACCTCCAGGATGGTGGCACAGCACGAAGCATCAGAGACTATCCATGTACAACTAACAGTGGGTAAAACTGCCTTCCAGTTTATAGCCTGCTACAGACCACCCTCCCAAACCCAGGAACCCCACTCAGCCTTCCTGAGAACACTGGAAAATATGAAGGTCTCTCCAAACACCATTATATTGGGCGACTTCAACTACCCGAACATAGACTGGGAGCATTACTCTAGCCCAAAGGTTCCTAGAATTTATAAACTCAAATGCTATGGAACAACTTGTTACCACTCCCGCAAGAGGGGAAAACATACTGGACCTGATCATCACCAACATGGGGACTCTATGCTCCAGACCAGAAGTGTATCCCTCACTGGTAAGATCAGACCATAAACTAATCTCACTGGATATTCACATCCCGACCCCACCCTCTGCCCAGAAAACCACAGTGAAAAACTTCTCTAAAGCAAATTTCACACTCCTCAAAACCGAGGTGGAATCCTTCAAAGTCCCCGGGCCTGTGGAAAATACGGCCCAGACCGCAGAATCCTTTATAAATACATTCTATGAACACCTTCAGGAATGCATGGATCATGCAATCCCAAATAAAACCAAGACCCAATCCTCCAAAGGCAGATGTCCTGTCTGGTGGACCCCAGCCATAAACAAACTATACAATAGAAGGAGGAAGCTACTACATGATAGAGCAAAATCTCAAAAAGGGAAGATATCTCTGATCAGTATTAGCAAAAAAGTACGGGCACTCATAAAATCGTCTAAGGCCAGCTTAGAGAGAAAAATTGCACAGGACACTAAGGATAATCACAAGGCTTTTTTTAGTTATGTCAGGAACATGGGTGGGAATTCCCAGACATGCTCAGAATTAGTCAAAAATGACAAAAAATACACCAAACCCACAGACATTGCCAACATCCTAGCTGACAGGTTCAGTGCAAATCCCCCCCCCCCCACCAAAAGGACAAAT
Organism: Protopterus annectens; assembly: GCF_019279795.1. Taxonomy (NCBI): domain Eukaryota; kingdom Metazoa; phylum Chordata; order Ceratodontiformes; family Protopteridae; genus Protopterus; species Protopterus annectens. Next base: position 618,168,267 of record NC_056729.1, on the reverse strand, counting down.
ATCTATCCCAGCAGTGTGCTGCCCCCCTGACATCTCAGATGCTCAGGTAAGAGCCGCCCTCTCCAAAGCAAAAAACACAGCATCAATGGGACCAGACGGTTTCCAGGGCTGCATCCTACATGAACTCCAAGAAGAGCTAAACCCATACATAAAACTACTGTTCAATCTCAGCCTTACTACAGGATATGTACCCAAAAAGAGGTGTACAGCAACAGTGGCCCCTCTTCACAAAGGTGATGCCTCAACAGATCCTGGAAACTATTGCCCCATAAGCCTGAGTAGCTTGGTCTGCAAAGCTATGGAAAGGATCATCATGGACCTCAGAAATAAAGATATTGGGGACCTACAGACACTGGATCCTACCCAGTTCAGCTTTGTTAAGGGCAGATTCTGCCTCTTAAACCTGGTTGATTTCTTTGAAACAGTCACCAAGGCCATTGACGAGGGGAAGGTGGTCCACACAGCATACATGGACCTCGCAAAAGCCTTCGATACAATACCCCACTCTGGCATTATAGATAAGCTCACCAGCTTAAATATAAACCCCTATGTCACTAGAAGGGTTGCAAACTGGCTCAAGGACAGAACCCACATGGTTAGAATTGCTGGAGCCATGTCAGACTCCAAACCAGTTACAAGTGGTGTCCCACAAGGCTCAGTCCTGGGACCTCTCTTGTTCGGTATATATTTCTCAGAGGTACAGGCCAACACGGAAGGACTGTGGCTGACCAAGTTCGCAGATGACTGCAAACTGGGTGCCATAATCGACTCTCCAGCTGACACAAGCATCCTCCAAAAGGGCCTCATAGAAACAGACAACTGGTGCCAGAGCCATGGCCTCAAGCTAAATGCCAAAAAGTGTATAGTCATCCCCTTTGGCAAAAACAAAGTGCCCACAAATTACCACATAGGTGGTAATCCATTAAGTATGGAAGAAGTAATTAGGGACCTGGGGACCCAAGTTAATAGCAATCTCTCATTTGACAACCACGTGGCCAAAGTGGTTAGAAAAACATTTTATATAGCCCACCTAATCATGAAGGGATTCACATCTAGATCAGGGGAGGTCACCGTGCCTTTTTACTCATCCCTCATCAGGCCCATAATTGAGTACAATGCCCTTTTGGGATGTACCTCACCAAACACCTGCAGCAACTGGAAAGACCCCAAAAGTACCTCACCAAGAGGATCAAAGGGCTCAAACAGATGCCATATGCTGCCCGGTTAAAGAAACTCCAGCTCTACTCAGTGGCATACCACCTGCTCAGAGGCGATCTCTGCCTGATGTATAAAGCCATGTCCAACCCGGAATTAATGGACATGCTGCACCTCAGAAAATCCAAATCCCATCAAGCTACACACTCGAGAGTCTTGAACCTCAGCACTGAAATAAATAGGACATGCTGGAGGGACAGATTCATAATCCAGAGACTCCCTTCACTCTGGAATAAAATCCCAGTCCAGGTTAGGCAGAGTCCCTCATTGACTCTCTTCAAGAGGAATCTTGATGAGTGGATGGCAGATCATAGGTTTACCCCGGGTATCACTTCTGTGTCACTGTTAGATAGAGGCACAGTTTACTAACCTCGAAAAAGGGCAGAGTAAAATTAATTTAAAATGGGTGGCGAAAGCCAAACACACTCTGGCTAGGCTTATAAATGCCCTAGGGCAGATAGCCTAGTATGAACCTATGAACCTATGAACTAAACCAACTACCATTGAAACTGCTAATACTGGCAAGCATAACCCTGAAGTATACCTCATTATGAGGAATGTTCCTCATTTGGTGTCTTAAAACATTCACGTTCCTCAAACTACTACATTGAAAAGATCTGTCACACATTCAGTGTTAGCAATTTTTAACTGATATCTATGGTAAATATAATTGAATCATACTAATTCATCAAAACAACTATTATATAATTAAAAGTATCACATTTCAGCCATCCTATGAGCTTCCTACATCAAGTTGTTAGCAATCTGTTAGTAAGTATCCCACACTTTGTTCATTTGTTCCACATTATGAAAGGTAGTGTTCCTCATTTTGTAGGTGGAAGGCTGAGTGCTATGCTGACAAGTTTGGGTTACCAAACTGCATTGTCACATAGATATGAAGATATAAAGAGTTTTAAGAATATTTATACACTTTTGTGTTATGGCAAATGAAAGTCAGTAATTAAATCATTACTTTATAATTTGCTTATATGTTCATAGGTTCATAGGTTCATAGGTTCATACTAGGCTATCTGCCCGAGGGCATTTACAAGCCTAGCCCATAGTTTTGTGGCTTACGCCACCCCTTTAGTATGGGGAACTATACCCATTATTTTGCTGTGCCTCTGTTGAGCAGTGACACTGAGGTAATCCCTGGGGTATATCTGCGATCTCCCATCCATTGGTCAAGATTTCTCTTGAACAAGGCCAGCGAGGTGCTCTGCCTCACATATACCGGGATTTTATTCCACAGCATAGGGAGTCTTTGGGTGATGAATCTATCCCTCCAGCACGTCCTATTAATAGCCGTGTCGAGGTTTAAGTCTCCGCCTTGTGGCTCTGACGGATCTAGATTTTTGAGGTGAAGCATATTCATCAAATCTGTGTTTGACATGGCCTTGTATGTTAGGCAAAGGTCACCTCTGAGCAAGCGGTAGCGACTGAATAGAGCTGGAGTTCTTTCAGTCGGGCAGCATAGGACAGATGTTTGAGACCCTTTATCCTTTTGGTGAGGAACTTTGTGGCCTCTCCAGCTGCTGCAAGTGTCGGGTCAGATACATTCCGAATGGGGCATTGTACTCAATCATTGGTCTGATGAGTGATGAGTATAGGAGACTATGACCTCCCTTGATCTAGATGAGAATCCCTTCATGATAAGGTGGGCAATGTAGAAGGTCTTCCTAACTACTTTAGCTACATGGGTGTCGAATGACAGACTACTATCAACCTGGGTCCCCAGGTCCCTGATAACTTCTTCTGTGCTCAGTGGATTGCCACCTATTTGGTAGCTAGGGGTAACCTTGTTTTTCCCGAAGGGTATGACTATGCATTTTTTGGCATTTAACTTTAGGCCATGGCTCTGGCACCAGTTATCCGTTCTGTGAGACCCTTCTGAAGGATATCTGTGTCAGATGTGTTTTCTACTATGGCGCCCAGTTTTCAGTCATCTGCAAACTTTGTCAGCCATAACCCTCCTGTGTTTGCTTGTACTTCGGAAAAGTAGATGCCAAACAAGAGTGGGCCCAGGACTGAGCCCTGTGGTACACCACTTGTGACAGGCTTTGAGTCTGACATGGCGCCAGCAACTCTGACCCTGTGGGTTCTGTCACTCAGCCAGTTTGCAACCCATCTTGTGATGTATGGGTTAACTTTTAAGCTGATGAGTTTTTCAATGATACCCGAGTGGGGTATTGTATCGAAGGCCTTAGCCAGATCGAGGTAGGCTGTATGGACTGCCTTTCCTGCATCAATGGCTTTGGTGACTGTTTCCAAAAAGTCAACCAAGTTTAGAAGGCATGATCTGCCTTTGACAAAGCCAAACTGGGATGGATCCAAAGTCTGCAAATTCCCTATGTCTTTATTTATGAGGTCCATTATGATCCTCTCCATGGCTTTGCAGATAAGGCTTGTCAAGCTAATGGGCCGGTAATTTCCAGGGTCGGTGGAGGCACAGCCTTTGTGAAGTGGGACCACAGTTGCAGTGCGTCACTCCCTGGGTACGTATCCAGAGGTAAGACTATGATTAAACAGCTGTCCTAGCTGTGGGTTTAATTCCTCGTTGAGTTCGTGGAGCACACAGCCGGGGACACCATCAGGTCCCATGGATGCTGTGTTTTTTGCTTTGGAGAGAGCAGTTCTCACTTGGGCGTTGGGGATGTTTGGGGGGCTATTGTAATTGTTTCTGCAAAGTAATGCTTAATTGTTTCTGCAAAGTAATGCTTAATCTTTATTTGCACGGCTGGCATAAAGGTCATGTATTACTCAGTTATGAAAACATGCCCTTTTTAAGTAGTGCTACATGTAATAGTTGTATTTTTTTCCACTTCAATTTATCAATAACCACAGTTGGTGTTTCTCTACCTTATTCAAAACAGCTGAGTGGTATGAGGTGATTTGGTGTGTCGGGGTATACAAGATGGGCAGGGATTAGACTTCAGGATTCAGCAACCTAAAATTTTCCTTTCATATGCATAGGGACAGTTCTGATTTATTACATCCTTTTATGTGTTTTCCAGCCCAGCTTAGCTCAGTGCCATTCAGAGCAGCTCACCCATGGATTATCATCATGATCATTGTCAACCCATCTTGCCTGACTGTTGCAAGTCTTCTCTCACACAATCCATCCACCTCTTTACTGGATATCCTTATTTCCTCTTGCCTTCTTCATGTCTGTCCCAAATCTTCTAAACCAGATTGTCTTCTGCTTTGCTGCACATGTGCCTGAACCACTGTAATCTGTTTTCTTTGACCTTATTCTAGAATTGTAGCTTATCTGCATCTACCTTAGGTCTAGTTACATGAATGTGTTGACATACATTCACATATTATTGATATTCATAGAGGTACAGGATGTTAGTACGCAGTATAAGTGAGCAAAATGTAATTTACTGCATTTATATCAACATATTATGGTGTCAGGATAAATGTTGCTTTCTAACTAAATGAATGAAAAAGCATGGTAACATACCTACAGAAAAATGGTAGAGAAGTGATTTCAACTCTGTTAGCAAGAGCACAAGATGGTAGTGTAATGATTAAAAGTGCTTGCAATAGTATTATGCATTTGTGGATTATGCTATACAGGTTAATACTACACAATGTTCAACTGAGTGAAGTTTGATTTGCATTATCTGTAGAAATATGGCTGTTGTGTCAGCATAAATGTTTTGATACTCAGATATTTGATTTAATTGTGATTAGAAACAGGAGTACTTTAACTGCTGTTTTGCTTGGCAGATGAGTGGCACAAATTTTTATATGTTGTTTTAAGTGAATACATGCTGCAGGGATCCAAACAGCAAACATATAATTTCAGTCATGAGGAGGACTGCATCCTCATGGCAGCCCTTAGGACATATGGCAAACAACCTTTTTGTAAAGGGGCACCTAAGCAAGATGAGAGGACAAAGGTCTGGAGCTAAGAGATTATGGATATAATTGCTGTTGGTGGAAGGAACCACACATTGATACAGTGCAAGAGGAGAACCGATGATATGGTAGGAGATGACACAGGACAGACAAGGCAGAAAACAATTGCCTGTAGCTGTAATGAGAAGTGGTTCAAACATGCATTCATTTAATATATGATAAGGAGTATCTTTTCTCCATGCAGGTGGATAGCTATTAAACAGATGAGGATGGCATAGACATAATCAGATGTGCTGTGGATGCTGGCAATTATCAATATCTGTAGCATCAGCACACATCTGTTCAGGATCATTAGTTAGACCTCTGTTATATATTTGTACAAAGAAAGACTGCTCAGGTGAAATGATTAATGTAACACATGATATTTACTGTTAACAGGTGACCCCTCCACTTCTGCATGTGCATGTTAAGTGTCCTCCATACTTCATCACACAGCGTACAGCAGTGTACTGCAGTATTTGAGTAGTAGCAGCAGAAATGAGCAGTTCCACTATACTAGTACATTTAGAAGACATCAGCAGCACAATGTCACCTAGTTTGATTACAGGATTACACACACACCATGACATGTAAATAACTTTGCAGGAAGTGCACTGGATCACAAAGTCGATTACATGGGGACATTACACTACAGGTTGCAAACAGAGAAAACCCCTGCACCTCAACATCACTTTCTCCAGAAAAATAGGAATACTTTCGGAATGACAGCTGAAACTCAGAGGTAACAGTGTTCCCTGTGACACCTTTATAAAGGAATGTCAGGCACAGGCACATGTCGCAGTAACCTCAGGAAAAATGGAAAGCATTGGCTCAACAGCAGCAAATTTGCCAAGATATTATTAAGGCTCGGTGCACTCCAACAGAGTTGCAGCTAGAAATGGTCAGAGCACTGCAGGGTGTACATGGTGCACTATACAGAAATGGAAGATAATAGGGATAATGTCATGGTTACAATGACCCACAGTTTGGTGGCACACACAGCAGCCACCTCTGCCTCCACTCATACACTAGAGAGGACCTAGCAAACTCAAATAGGAGTCAATGTAGGACAGGGAAGAGGACAGGGTGCTGTCCACACATGTGGGGCCATAATACATTGCATAACAAGTGTTTTTAAAGAGGGTAGTTGGGGAACAAATACAATATAATTCATGTCCAGGCCATGTCAGAGTTCATCTCCATGTAGAAGAACCTCTAATTTGAAGTATTGGTCTCACAACACTATGAGATCAGTGTCTGTAGGATCACCTGTATCCTGTAAGTCATGTCATTGCAGCAAGGCAACATCTAGTTCAGATGGTGGCCCCCTCCTTTGGATCACAGGCACCTTCACCTACACTACCATGAGGAGATGACAGATTTCACCTTTAAGTAATGTAATTCAGGCTAGACATTTCGGGTTCTTAAAATCTGATATGTTGCATTTTACTTCCATGATGTTCAGTACATTGATGTCAATATTTAACTTCAAAGACAGTTTATAAAACAAAAATAAAAATGTGTATATAACTGCACAATTCAGGAAGTGAATGATTATGTCTGTGTGCATGTAACCCAGTGTTAAGAGGCTTTTCATTTGGATGCATTTTATTGGATTAATGGTAATGCTTACAATTAAGTCTGGAACGAAAGGTGGAGGACATAACATGCAAATTGCAATGTTTAACACCATTAAGGGCCCATTCATTATCAAAGGTTTTAAATGAGTAATGGTAAAGCTGTCAAGTACACAGAATGTAATAAAAAATGCACACTTGTTGAGAGGATAACACACCTGGTAAAATAGATTATATAAGTATGCTGCTATCAGCACTAACACCGTTGTTGTAAACAGCATAAAGAACAATGGTGGAAGAATGATTACATTTGAAATGTGTTACTGGACTGATGTGAATGCAGTTTCTTTACAGCACATCAAGTATATTAAAGGAAAACTCCACCCTAGAACTAAAAAAATATGTTTTTTTTCGGTCTACCTTTGTTTCCAGACCTATTTTAACACCTCAAAATCACTCTAAGTACTTTATTTGTAATTTTAGCATGTTTACCACAACATGGCTACCGATGGGGCTTGATATATCAACGTGATCTTCTTCTCCTCCAAGCCTTTCTCTTTCCCATAAAGCATTTCAAGTCTTCTTTCTATGACTCATGCCAGACATAAGGAAGTAACTGTGAATTCCCATGCCAGTGACATATAATGGGAAATGTGTGACTCACTGTCAGTTTGTATTCCTTCTGTAACAGGGCTGCTTCTTTCCTGTTGCTAATCACCCTCATTTATGTTTTGCTTAGGGCTTGCTTTACACCATACTTTGAAGTTATCCAGTTGCAGGCAGAGAAGTAGCTAAATTGGAGGCTTTTGTTCTCAGTGTTCTTTTGTAGTCCAACCTGAATTGACAGTCCCTACCCCCACACTACTGCAGAGGTGTTAAAACTGTAATTGCAATTGACAGCTAGAATACAAAGGAAGGGAATTCCAATCTAAATTTCTTCCCCTCTGCCTGCAGTAAGAATTAGCAGCAGAAAGATTTATTTAAACAATTTCAAATTAATATTTTCGAAGTAAGTTTCAGAAAATTCTTGATTATTTCAGTGTGTTTTATTAATAGTGACGTCTGATATACCCCTAATTATGTCTACAAAACATTTTTATGTAACTTATTTTTACTTTCCCATTTCTTTCTGAGGAACAGCTGTCCTGTGGCATGCAGTTTCTGTAATTTATTGACATTCTACTCAGCTCCATATTTTTTTAAATTACAGCGAAACAGTAATTTGCAAACCTGACTCCATGATAATGGCACAGTAAAAGAATGTACTGAAAACTCACTGTATTCTGCAGTCCATGCCATGCAGTGAAAGACTTGTTTTTTTGGGAGAGTGGCTACTGTATATTTTGGGAAATTAAGTATCACTCGCATTATGCATATAACTGATGCATTTTTTTTAACTTACTATCATCTTCTCAAATTCCAAAGAAAATTATTTAGCAAATCTATATTCCTTTATCTGCATTAGTAATTTTGATTTGAGCCACTCCTGTCTGTGCATATTTTCAATCATGTTAAACTGCTCATCTATTGGGTTGTTAATGTGCAACCGACACTACTCAGCCAAATAGAGCTCTTCATATTGTCACATTACAAGTTATGCTATGGTGTTTCCAAAACTAAGAAGGAAATCTGTGAATTTTGCACAAAACATCAGTTAGGAGGCTTACAGCCTTCAGTAACATGAGGACTGCAGCGTCCAATTCTCAGCTGTACTAACTAAACATTGGATTAATAGAAAAGCTCACTAAGCCAGGCACCAACCCCTCTATCACTAGGTGGGTTGCAAACTGGCTCACAGATGTAACCCATAGAAATCAGAACAACGTGTAGTCATTCATTCAGTGAGTCATTTTTATTTATTTAGCTGGAAGTATCCAACTGGGAAGAATCTACTTTCACTGGAGTCATGAGGAGAAAAGCTCTCAATGTGACTCTTTATACAAGAACACACTACAAGTACAAAGCAATAAATCAATAATGCAAAGAAGTAAATACAAGCATTTATGTGAATTAGTGTAGTATATAAAGGTATATAAGGGAGGTAGATTGATACTGTAGAACAAGTTTATGAAAAGGCCCAGTATGAGAAATCAAGACTGTGAAAAAACAGTAACATTTGGTGAGGATGCTGATTTACACAGACAATGAGAACCTTTGAGTGTTTAGTGGTATGTTCATATAAACATTAAGGATCTAGATAAGGAGATTGTAAGAAGAGGCTGCCATGGCTCAGTCTGCAGCTCACAACTTGCCAGAGTCCTCTCTCTAATTTGTTTTGATTTCCTTGATGCGACTATGCTAACTTTTTGAGTACCCTGCATTTAACTGAAAAGTAAAGCAAAAAGTACAGCACAAGAAAAGTACAACATCCAAACAAGGGAAGGAAGCTGATATGGGAAATAAAGTCTAGAAAGAGCAAGAAACATCGGACAACATACTGATCGGACCTAACCCAGAGTCTCCCTTGCAAAACCAGGATACGCCCTTACATAAATATTTGCAAACCTTCTTTTACCAGGACACCATCAGAGGTTCATCACCAGGAGAATCCAGGGCCTCAGAAATCAGCCATAGACAGATAGGCGTAAAAGCTGTATTTCTCTAAAGATGCAGCAAATCTAATGGCTGATAAACTCAGGTCCGAATTTACCCTGCTTTCCTCCCCCAGACACAACTCACGAAATACCACCAACTACAGGTCCTTCAGCTATCAGTAAGGAATATGTCCTCAATGCGTTTTTCAAAGCCAAAGCGCTGCAACAATTGTACCTGAATGCCAAGTGCAACTGTTATGCCTCTGACAAGGGAGTGCCATCCCTGGACTTGGGAAACTACCGATCCATAAGTTTGACTAGTCTCACACGTACAGCCTTGGAAAGAATAATCACTGACACAATAAACAACAGAGAAAACCTTCTAGCCTTCTATACAACCCAGTTTGGTCTGTTCAAGTGCAGGACATACCTACTAAACCCGGTGGATTTTTTGGAAAGGTCACCAAAGCAATGGATGAGGGCAAAATGGTGCATACTGTCTCCTCGACTTGGCCAAAGCATTCAACACAACACCCCTTTGTAGACATTTTGTAGACATGCTTATGAAACTAGGTATAGACCCCCTATGTGACTCACTGGGTAACCATCAGGCTCATAGATAGGACATAAAAGTCAGGACAGCTGAGTCTATATCCACAAAAAAGCCAGAAGCTAGTGGAATTTCCCAGGGTTCACTGATGGGGCCACTTCTTTTTTGATGTCTGCTTCTCTGAAGTCAAGGACTTACATCAATGGCCTCCAGCTGACCAAGTTTGGAGATGATTGCAAACTAAGCAGAATCACAGAATCAACCAATGGCACAAATATCCTACAGGAAAGCCTGATACATGCTAATTAGTGATTCATGATTCACAGTCTAAAACTCAATGCTAAAACTGCATAATAGTATCTTTCAGAAAGATGACCAGCCCTGGAAATTACAACATTGATAATACACCCCTAAGAGTTAACACTTGGGTCAGGGATTTGGGAATGCATGTAGACAGTGACTAGGCCTTTGACTACCATGTGTCTTCTGACTGTAGTAAGAAATTAATTCTGTGTTGCTCAACCTGTATGCTGGAGTCTGTCATCCAGGTCCAAAGATATCATTGGTCCAATGAGAGCTGAGTACAGTGGAACTATCAGTGAGTACTTGAGTATGTATATGCAACATCTGAAGCATCCTCAGAGGTTTCTTGCAAAAAGAATACATGGTGTAGAAAACATGTCATATGCAGACCACCTCCAAGCCTTATCCCTGTACTTGGTGCCCTACACACTGGTGAGGGGTGATGCATGCCTGACCTCCAAAGCTGTCTCTGATCCAGCCGTTATGGACCTTTTGCACATATATAAAACAAATAGCATCAGAAACACCCGATGTAGGGTCCTGAACCTAGTCTACAACTTAAATAAGAAAGTGTAGCAAGAATACTCCACCAGGCACAAATGAATCGAAGCTCCAAAGAAAAAAAATTGCTTTAATAAGCACTTTAAAACACTCCACAATAGAGACTGGATCAATGAGAAAACAAGCAAAATAACGTATCCACATAGACGTTTTCGTCGACAACTTCATCAGTTATACATCAATTTTAAAACTGAAGTAGTTTTATATGCTGTTTGAATTTAATCACAAATCTGTTGTCCAATCAAATAACACTTTAAATTAAAATCATTTAATTAAATAATTAATTCATAAAAACCTTGGTTACAAACTGTTCTTGGCTCATTTTACTTTTTATTAGTTTGGATGGAGCAGCCGCCAAGCACAGATCCAGCTCCTAAGAGCTCAGAGACTGGGGAATTACGAAAGCTTATTGAGCAACTCATGCAGTTGGTTGCCCTGCTGACACCGCTCAGTCAGTCCTTTGCTTCACTTGCTGCCTTCACGCAACCACCGGGGAACCAGGAAGCCAATCGGAAGCAGACTGAAACGGATGCACTTATTTGCAACGATGCAAGTAATACTTCAATAGAGGAGGATTTAAACTGTGGAAATAGCTTAGACGGCTTTCCGCATATCACAGTGGATCTTACAAACGCTAACAGCAATGGAGCTGAAGGGGTTTCTGTTAGACCGAAAAGTCAACATATACGGCAACAAACCCGCATGGACAAATCCAATTCTATTACAGGTACACAAAAACTGTTTTCTGACTGCTTCAAAGCGAAGTATAGCTTTGAACTTCAAAGCAGTCCAACTAAATACAGTAATACAAATTTTGGTACGCTTTTGAATGACTTGGAATTTTATTTAATAAAATACAAAACGCTTGAAATTGATAACGATTATCTTAGGCATTGTATTACTTTAAACATTGTACCTAAGGGCTTAAGGGTTTGCAAATACCCTAATAATGTTACTGAAGGGTCTGATTTTCACGGTGAGCTTATTTCAATTTTTGATAATTGCGGTTTAAATATCATGAGAGCTATTATCAACAACAATGAAAGGTTAATGCAAAAGCTGTAAGGGGACATAGAGAAAATTAATAAAGCCATCACAAATGACTTGTTATACACAGTTGATGTTAATAAGAAAAAATATGAGAATGTTTTTCATAAAGTTGACACTAAATGCAAGGAGGTTCAGAACAGGAAGATAGGGAAAATTAAAAGGGACCAAGGGGAATACAAAAATAAAATTCATTACCCCAGACCTAGAACTACCAACAGGAATGATTATGGGAAATGGAGGAAGGAAGACAATTATGACAGAGAATGGGGGGAAACTGATATGGAAGAACAAGAAGAAGAAATACTAGACACAGACGAGTATCCCCCATTAAGGAGATCAGAGAGGCTTATGCAGCAGGGTAGGGTCTACTACAATTCAAAAAACTACAGGGGGGGGAGGGGGGGAGATTCTATTAGACGACATGTCAAGGTTGGAACAAGAAGTTGATATTTCTAACAACTTGAACACCTGGAGCTTCAACGGGTTCAATATATACAACTATTCCAGCATTAGTATTGACAAGAGTTGGTTTGACCTTTTTTCCAAAGGCTTCACCTTTGTTCCTACACAAAAAACGGACATTTTCAAACTACTGATAGACATTAAATTGTTTATTCGGAAAAAGAACTTGGAACTTTTCTTTAAGGACAAAAAGTTAGATTATCAAGGACAAAGTTTGAAGCGGAAAAGTACATTCAACCCTCCGACTCACCCCCAACTCAGGAATTTTGAATTAAAAGTTGAACATGAGATAAGAAATCACTTGACAACAAGAACTTTTCACTCGAACTTAACCCAGGAAGAGAAAAACACTTTGAGAGCTATTAGTGAAAATCACAACCTGAGAGTAATGAAACCTGACAAGGGGGGAGGGGTCGTGGTCATGGAAACAATACAGTATGAAGGGAAAATGTTGGACTTACTTAACGATTCAGAAAAATACACCAGGGTATCCATCAACGAAGTGAACATGGCTTACAGAAAGATTCACGTTTTATTACATGACATGTTAATGCAGGGTTCTATAGATCAAGACACTTACAAATTTTTGTTTGTGGACAAACCAAAAATTCCCTGCATCTTCGGGATACCCAAAGTCCACAAAAACGCCTGTGACCCGCCCCTCAGACCCATTGTGTCGGCAGAAGGATCAATAACAGCCCCTCTAGCAAAATTTGTTGATCACAAAATTAAACAAGTACTTGAGGGAAGTGAAAATGTTCTAAAAGACTCCTGGGATTTGTTGAGAAGAATCAAACCTTCACTATATAGTGAACACATCAGCTTTGGAACCATGGACGTGATTGACCTGTTTGGTTGCATCCCACATGATTTGGGGCTTTCTTGGTTCGAAGAAAAATTAATTGAAAGTAAAAAATTAACACACATTGATTTTGTCAACACTTTAACATTCATGGAAATTGTGTTAAAAAACAATTTCATCTATTTCCAAGGGGAGTACTTCAAACAAGAAAGGGGTGTTGCAATGGGTGCACATTGTGCACCCACATATGCCAACATTATCATGGCTTTTTGGGAAGAAACTTTTCTTCTCAATTCTCCTTTGATGAAGGAATGCTCCCTATATACTAGGTATCTAGATGATTTGTGTTTTTTCTGGATGGGTAGTGAGGAAAACTTCAACAACCTTTTGTCCTTTGTCAACAACACCTCTACATTTTTGAAATTTACCAGCAATTTTGATGAACAGAAATTAAAATACCTCGATGTTTACATTGAGAAAAAAGAGGGGAAACTGTCATCAAGAATTTTCAGGAAAGAAACCTTTTCCAATTCTTATTTGCACTTTACCAGTTGCCACCCCCCCCCACCAGAAGAAAGGTGTGGTGAAAGGGCAATTGGTTAGATGCAGCAGAATGACTTCGGATAACAAAGTCTTTCTTGAGGAAACTGAATTTTTAAAGAATCTCTTTATTCAGAGAGGATACCCTCTAGAGATGTTCAATAAGGTGTTGGAGGAAGTTAACACAAAAAGAGCAGATACTTTTGCCCCCATCTTAGGGAAGGAAGAAACAATGACCCATACTTCAGGGTTGGGGGGCCATCTTGCTGAAAAGAGGACAGGGTTAATCACTACCTTCAGTGAACAATCAGCGTTTGTCAGGAATATATTCCATAGAGAATGGGACAGTTTTTCAAAATTTTCAGATCTTGAATGTATTTTTGACAATGAATTAACCCATGTATATCGTAGAGGGAAAAGTATCAAGAATTATCTTGAAACGGGGATGAAAAACAATGTGTGTAACAATTGTGACAAATCCAAGAAAGGATTACAAAAGTGTGGGAAATGTAAATATTGCTCCTACTTGATTTGTGGGGAGAGTATGGTATTAGAAGCAAGGAATAAGACCCTCCGTTTAAACACATTTGCTAACTGTGATACTAAAGGCATCATATATTTAGCCGTTTGCAAAAAATGTCCCTCTTTCTATGTTGGAAAGAGTGAAAGAAAGCTCAGACAGAGAATATACGAGCACTTATATGATGTCAGGGTGATGAAAGAAAAAAATGCATTGAGTAAGCATTCAACAAAATGTAACACCACAGGCTACTCATTTTTTGTATTGGAAGTTGTTCCCACTAACCCAAGAGGGGGGATGTGGGAGACACTTATTGATTACAAAGAGTTGTACTGGCAGCTCTTTTTGGATGCGAATCGCAACTTTGGGCTCAATGACATGGTATCATTGGCCCCAGTTTTAAAGATGAGGGCTGCCAAGCTTTGATTCAACGAAGTTTCACTTTGGTCTATTTTTATGATCTTTATTGTGATGATATTTCATATACATTCTCAAAAGACAAGTTTTGCACTTTGATCTTAAAATTTCAGTGTGTGGCTGCAATTAACTTAATGACCACAAGATGGTGCCTTGCTATAACATCAGACCTACAAGCCCTAATGACATACAACACAGTAATATTTTTAAAGAGTTTTATTCAAAAGTATCAAAAGTTTTTTAAAAGCCTTAGATAACCTACATTAAATATGCAATAAGTTGAGTACACATGGTTTTAGTGAATTGTATTTATTCTGGCAAGTGTTTTTAACAAAGGTTTTTATGAATTAATTATTTAATTAAATGATTTTAATTTAAAGTGTTATTTGATTGGACAACAGATTTGTGATTAAATTCAAACAGCATATAAAACCACTTCAGTTTTAAAATGGATGTATAACTGATGAAGTTGTCGACGAAAACGTCTATGTGGATACGTTATTTTGCTTGTTTTCTCATTGATCCAGTCTTTATTGTGGAGTGTTTTAAAGTGCTTATTAAAGCAATTTTTTTCTTTGGAGCTTCGATTTATTTGTGCCTGGTGGAGTATTCTTGCTACACTTTCTTGGTTACAAACTGTTCTTGGCTCATTTTACTTTTTACAACTTAAATAAGACATGTTGGAGGGACTACCCTCCTCAGGAATAGGCTTTCCATCCATGTGAAGAATAGCTCCTGCCTGCACTTAGTCTTGGACAACTTGGGTCAGTGGATGGATAATTGTCAATTTAACTCTGGTCTGCCACCTATATCCCTATTAGAAAGAGGAAGCTTGTAAGTGCTTGAATACTCACATCCAAGTTATAATCTCTGTAAAGGGAGTGGTATTATAACCTGCCAAGCATATTTTGGAATCATGGTTTAGCGCTTAAAAAGTCCTTTCAGGATAGTTAGACTAGTAACCACCTATGAACCTGTGTTGCCTTCTCTGTAACTATTGATGGACATAAAGTTTGTGTTAATGGTCTATCAATGGCAGGTGGAGTAATCCAAAATGGCAAAAGGAGTTACAAATATAAGTTTCTAACCTGATGAATCAACAGTATACATATGTCAAAATAGTATTTGTGTGTCTAATCAGAAATCTGCATACTTCATAAGTAATAGCCATACTCTGCTAACATGCTTCTGACCTAGTCAAGAATATGTACTGACAGATAAAGAGGGGAGAAATGTTTATTTATTTTACTTTTGTTTACCAGGAACGTCAGACTGGAACTAGGTCCATTTACAGCAGAGGCCCGGCGAGAAAAGCTCCACAACAAACAATTTTATACAGTAGTAGATATACAATCAAAAGATATTTCATACAATAGTTCTTTCCAGGCAGGCTTACATTATACATAGTGGACCCTGGATGTCGGCATTTTGTTCGAGAATGCACAAATGAAGATGTGAGCAATGTGGGGATTAAGGCTATATTGCTAGGAACTCTAAACCTTTTGTGGGATACGTAATGAGCATGGCCATATTTAGTTTGAATGCCCAGTAATAGAAAATGAAAGGGTACATGGAAAAAGAACTTAGAGGGAAAAGACAATATGAAGATAATACTATTCAGGAAGAAAGTGGAATAGCTGATTTAAGTGAGGAAGAAAGTGAGAAATATTATTCCGTGTGAAGAAAAACAGCAAGGGGAAAGAATAACACTTGAAAAGATTTGACTACAAACAAAAAATAAGCATGGCTGGTTTTCAAGTGAAGAAGAGGAAGATGTTGACTCAGAAACAGGAGAATAACAAGAGCAGAAAGAACTTAAATCTTTTGCAGGGAAGGCGAGAAGGAGAAAGAGAAAAATAAGAACAGGACAAAAAAGACACAAAAAAGGGAAAAGGATGATTTTAGGTATTATGGGACTAAATGTAAATCATAAACAAAATGAAATGAAGAGATTTAATGGTTGTTGAATGGTGCAAGAAGAAAAACACAGGTGTATTATTTTTACTGGATACAAGGTGTGTTACATAAAAAATGAAAAGAAAATTAAGCTCTATGGGAACAATTACAAGGTCAGCAGGATACGAAGCATGTTCTTGGTTATGGATGTTAATGAGAGGATGAAATAAAATGATTGGATGTAACAACTGTGATACCAGGAAGAGTGATGGTATGTGACTTGAGAACAAATGAAAATTATGTAAGGGTAATAGCAATAAATGCGTGCACAAACATATCAGATAGACAAACATGTTTGACGAACAAAAATATATGATAGTAAACAATTCATTAGGAATACTTGGGAGCTTAAATTGTAAGGTAAGAAAAGAAAAAGGAAGAGTAATGCATGATGTACGGTGATAAAAGAAGTGATGCAATGAGGAAACTTGAAACCAGGAAAAAGTAGAAAGCAGATGTACTAAAGGAGGATTTTTAAACTAGAGATAGATTATGCAATGTATTCAGGTGACATGAAAGAAGTGCAGGTGAGGTAGAAAGAGTAGATTTCTCAGACCAAAGATTAATATAGGCTGTGTTAGGTGATAATGAAGAAATCATAAAAGAAAAATGGAGAGAAATTCTGGATGAAATTAAGAAGTTAATTGGTGGAAAACTTATAGTTTTAAAAGAAGATTTATATGCTAAAGATATATATATATATATATATATATATATATATATATATATATATATATATATACATATACATATATATATATATATATATATATATATACATATATACAAACATACATACACACATGCTGCACACACACACACACACACACACACACACACACACACACACACACACACACACACATACACAGGGAAAGTTGCGATATGTGAGGAGTTTATTTTCCTAGGAACATTTAGGGGATCGAGACTCAATCCAGTTTGGCATAACTAAGGAATGATTTTTTTGAGCTTTGATCAATCCTGTGGTGCTACTGGATAGAGGCAATGGGAGCCAACGTTGGGCAGCACTATGCCAGGGCACTTTTAAGGGTGAGGCTTGTGAAGGCTCCAGAGCCAATAGTCTAGTACACACCTATGAACCTATGATACAGAATTAGAATTGCTTAGACATAGTAAGGCCTTGAACTAGAAGTAGTGAATACAGTAACAGAGATGAAACAACTGGAAATTAGATCTTCAGATAAAGGTAGGAGCAAATTACATAGAAAAAAATTGGGAATTGTAGGTACAATACTTGTTTTGGAAGAGGATGAAGAGGGCAGGACTGAATGAGCTATGTAATGTTTGACTGACAATGATTGGGTAGATTATAAGTGATGCATAATGTTTGCAACTAAAATTATATCAAAATGGTTTGTTTTCATCTATATGAATGTATGATTGCCTATGTCATAAGTTATAATTTATTGAAGATGTTTCTTGTTAAAAAAGACTCAATCCAGTTACATGGCGAATTGTACATAACAAAAAGAAGGATATTTAAATTAAAAAAATCTAGTTGTATATTTGGTGTCTATACACCATTTTGGGTATAGAAATATGAAGAAGGAAAGTGTTTTTTTTAGGGAAATACTGTATGAGAAATATGGAGAGATGGAAAAATGAAAAGAGAAAGAAAGGAAGTAAAAAGAAGGAGATGATGGAAAAAGAGTATGATGATAAGATTCAGTCATGGACAATACAACTGATAAAGTTAAAAAATAATAGGAATTGTATAACATGATAATGGAGAAATAGATTATATATACATGGAAAGATCAGAAGGATGAGGTTAAAAAGGAATAAATAATAGAAGGGGAAAGATTTAAACATTTTACTAGGCTGGAGATTTTTCAGAAATTATTATTGGATACGTTGCCTGTAAAAAGTGGTATGAAATGTAAAGCAATTGAATAGAGAAAATGTCAAGAATGTAATGAAGAAGAAATTACAAGGTATTAATTTTTGGGTTGTATAAAGAATGATATTTTTTTGGAAAAAATTAGTATAAGTGAGAAGGTTTTTGAAAGATAAGGATGGATATAATATTGTATGATAAATATAAAAAAAGAAAAGCATGAAGTTGACAAATGGAATAAAATACTGATGGCGATATCATGGGTGTTTTGGAATGGAAGATGTAATGAACTCTATAATGAAAATTGGAATTATGAAGATGTGTAGGCTGAAATAAAAAGACATTTGTGGAGAAAAGGATGGGGGATAGAATGAAAGATGTTAAAGTCAGTGAAATGTAAAATATTGAAAGTATCATAAATGCTGTACATATTATAGAAATATAAATAGAATGGAAGGCACTGACAGTGGGATCTTTTTCATTCACTAGAGGTATCACAAACGCAGGTGGAGAGGAGCTCAGTTTAGCATCTCATCCAAAGCATGGAGCATAAATTAGTGTAGCACCCTCTTAAGCTGCACTACATTGTCAGTAATTACCAATTAGTCCAACTGCCTGGTGTGGGAATGGAACCCACAGCTTTAGATATTCCAGCACCATAAACATGTACGCTGCCTAATAAGCTACTGACACCTTCATGCTTGTAATTGTGAACAGACTGTGACATGAAACTCTACATTGTGGTAGGCTAATGTGGACCTAAACACCCTGGTTCCATGCTGCAGCCTTCAGCTTGGGCCTGTAAACACATTTCTGCTGTCTGCAGCTTGCACATGCATGGTATCTTCCATTGTCACTTGTGATGCAGATTTTGATTTTCACAGGAACTATAGTCTAAGTTTTGTACTAAGAGGACTGTATTTATTCAGATTGTGATAACATTTACATTTTATGTAGGTGGCCCAGAAATTAGGTCAAGACAGTGCAGTTCAATCTACAGTAGAAAATATCATTAGGAATTAGTACTACTGTTTTACCCACACAAGTTTCCACTACAAATACATTCTGGTACTGTCTACCATACACTAAAAAAAAGAATAAATAAATATATAAAAACATAATCATTTCCACGGTGGAATTAAGAGACTATAGTGTACAAATTATGCAAAATGACTTATGGTTGAATGCCTTTTCAAATAAATTAAGCACATGGCTGCATAGGTACACACAGCCAGATGCAGACAGACACACACACTTCTTGTTCATAAAAATTCCATTTGTTTGACAAATCACTGCGATGATACTAGAACTAAAGTAACTAAATAATGACATGCATTTGAGTTTCAAACTTCATATCCTTCAGAAAGTACATGGTATCACAAATTCTAGCAACTTTTTAAGTGTATCAGAAGAACATTTAAAATTTGTCCCTATTTTTGGGCCTCTCCCCCATTATGTCAGGCTTTGCCCCCCCCAATATTTGTGGCATTGTCCAGATTTTTGGTTGTAAGAGGTTGAGAGTTGTGGCATGATCCAGCACAACACCCCCTCAGCAAGAGCTACTGAAAAAAAAAAAAATCAAGAACTTCACTGTAATAAGCCAATCTATACATTGTAAGCGATCGGCTTATTACATTTCTATGTACAGACCAATGCTCTTAGTTGCAGTGGCTGATGCAAACTTTAAATTTTCGTTAAATGGAAAAAATAAAAAAAGAGAGACAATGGTGCACTTTCGTGCAGACTAAACAAATGGGCAGATGGATGTCCCTCCCCCCATCTCTCATACACACAGACACACACAGACATTCTGCTTCCAGACACACCTCATTCATTTTCTCAACCACTGGCAACTCTCTCATTTATATACACTCACAGACACAGTCTGTTCAGCATTCACACACACACACACACACACACACACACACACACACACACACACACACACACACACACATTCTGCTTTTCACACACGCACTGTTCAGTATCCCAAACATTGCCTAGTCTCTGTCATACACACGCATGCAAACCCTATTCTGCATTCACACCGGCACACATACTGCTTTCACACAAGCACTTGCGTTCTTTCTCTCCTGCATTACTCTCTCTCATTCATGCATACACAGCATGTTATGCATTCACACAGACACACACATTGTTTTCTCGCATGCACTGTTCATGCTCTCATGCATCGCTCTCTGCAATACACACACACACACACACACACACACACACACACACACACACACACACACACAGACACAAACACACACACACACACACACACACACACACACTCAGACATTCATCGCTGTCTCATACACAAACACATGCTTACACAGTCTCTTCTGCATTCACACACACACACAGACATTCTGCCTTCACGCATGCATTCACGAACCCACATGCAATCAGGAGAATCACACTCATACACATACATACATACAGCAAACCACCACCTGAAAACCACTCGACTCTACAGCTTTTTGCAGGAATGTCCATATTGTCCTGCAAGTTGGGGGCAAAAGTTGATAGTTACGAAACAACACCCTCTCAGCAAGAGAACAAAAAAAAAAAAAAGGAAAAAAAAGGACTTCAGTGTAATAAGCAGATCGATATATTGTAAGCGATCGGCTTATTACATTTAGATCTATATGGCGCAGCTAAATGGCTGAAAAAAATGAGTGAAGGATAAAATGGTGCAGAAAAATGTCAGTGGCAGAAGCATTTAGTGAAAGGAGGAAATAACTCTAGAGAAAAAAATATAGTCGATGCTCCTTCCTTCCGGCACACTAAACAGATGAATGGCACAACTATTGGCAGCACCCCACCTCCTCAGTTAGAGCCTGGGAAAAATAAAAAGGACTTGAGTGTAATAAGCCGATCGATACATTGTAAGCGATCGGCTTATTACAGTTAGATCTATACCACGCAGCTAAATGGATGAAACAAGCAGTGAAAGGATTAAAAAAAGTAATGGATGCTCTTTTTTTTTGGGCAGACTTCACAGATGTTCAGATGCATGCAACACCCCCCCCTTCCCATCTCTCATACACACAGACACACTGAGACATACTGGTTTCAGACATGCACTATTCATTTTCTCATACCTCGGCAACTCTCTCTCTCATACACTCGGGGCATGATCTGTTCAACATTCACACACAGTCAAAGCCAGAATTTTCAATATTCACACATACATACTGCTTTCAGGCATGCTTCGCTAGCACACATGCAGGCAGAAACACTCATACACATACATGCACAAACTGCAGCACGGTGATTGGAGACAGCGTGGAGTGAAAGAACCTATGGTAAAACAAAAAACAGGAAAATACTGTGAGCCTTGCAGCACAGACCCACAACAAGGCATAACAATTAGTTTGCGGCAGAAATTTGTATGTAGCGTACTTACCCATACAGTTAGCAAGTAATGTATTTCTCTGTGGACATTGCCAGCAGATTAGCTGAAGGAAACTCTTGATCCAATGCTGCTTTTACTCCGGAAAGAAACAGTGGATGAAATATAGAGTTCCACAACAAAGTAATGCAAACCTTTATAATTAGCTGATAAACTGCAACGTCACAGTGTGGGTGGATCAGCAGGAGAGTGAACTACTGATTTGACTGTGTCGAAGGTACGTCACTACTGGGGAGACCTATTCCAACTTAAAGGATGCAATACTAAAGAATGGGGGATGGGTTTCCTGCACTACGCTAGGGAAAGTGAGATATGTAGAACTAACTAACTTCTTGTTGCATTCTGGTAACCACAGACGGCTGGGATGAGTTTACAGGGATAAAGAAACACTTGCAGTTGAGTCGTATAGTGCTCGAGCCAGGAGTTTTCCTTTAAGACAAATAATCGAGAAAAGTTTGAACTTATTTGAGGAAAAAGATAGTGTGAACAGTAGGGAGGGCTATATGCTTTGGGATGGCAGGGCTTGTTATAAATGAAGAAGTTAAAATTATGGTTGTGATAGTAGTGCTGGCAGCTCAAGTGTTGGTGTAAGATTTAAGCATAAAAATGAAGCTAGTTAGATTAATTGTATTCCATGCATATATAAATGTGGAACTGAGAAAAAAGTTTGAGGAGATAAAATATATGTGATAATCAACTTGTCTATTACCATATTTGGTGACTTGAATCCTAAATTAAGGAAAAAAGGCAAAATTATGCAGGATATTAAAATAATGAAAGAGGTGATTAAAAATGTTAGATTATGGTTAGGAAAAACATCATTTTTATATAGATAAAGGATGTGGTTTAAAGAAATAAGTAGATTATGCAATTTATTTAAAGGATACAAATACAAGAGAATTTGATGGAGGAAGTAAAGAAGCAAGTTTTTCTGAGCACAAACAATATGGACAGTGGACAATGGAAAAATAATAAAAGAAAAAAACTGGTAAAAACGTAACAGGTAATACTTTAAATAAGGACTATATGAAAAAAGAAAGGAATGAATTGTGGAAATTACATCTAGCAATGAATCAATTTTACAAGAAAGAAAGGAGTTGAGTTTTCTTCGGGTTAAGAATGAGTTGATTATTTCTGAGCCATTTTTCAACAGAGATAAAGGAATTCTGTATTAGTGTGTGTAGTTCAGAGATAGTATTGGAGATAGATAAGAGAGTATAATCATCTGTGTATTGTATTACAGATGAGACACTGCAGGATGAATGTAGGTTGTTGGTAAAAATGTTGAAAAGGAGGGGTCCAAGTATGGAGCCTTGGGGTACTCCTGTTTGAACAAGGAAGGGTGAGAAAGCCTGCTGCCATCTAACAGCTTGTTTTCTGCCAGTAACGCAGGATTGGAACCAGCCAAAAGTAGAAGGAGAGAGGTTTAAGTCTGAGAGTTTGTTAAGAAGGATGGGATGAGACACAGTGTTGAAGGCTTTAGATATAGCAAGGAATAGACAGGAGACTAAGAGGTTGTTGTCCATAGCTTCTGCAACCTTTTGAGTAAAGGATAGTAAGCCAGTCAACGTATTGTGTTTAGGGCGGAAACCATGTTGTGAGGGGGTGAGGAGATTTTTGTGAATGCGATTGGACAGTAGTTGAGTATGTATACATTTTTCAAGGATCTTAGAGAGCTGAGAGAGAAAAGCAATTGATCTATAGTTAGAGGGTTCAACAGAGTTGTCACCTTTGTGCAGAGGAGTGGTATAGAAGGATTTCTATATTTCCAGTATGGTAGATTCCTGAATGGAGTGTTTGATTAAGATAGATACAGGATATGCACTAGAGTCAGCAGCAATTTTCAGAAATTGAGGGAGGAGTTTATCATTGGACAGAGAGCATGGTTTTAGTTTAAGAAGCAGGGATTTGATATATTTACTAGAAACAGGTCACAGGATAAAATGCTGAGAGACAGAGGAGCATAAAGGTTTCGGGGGAGGTGAGGGTGATACAGAAGGGTTGGGATGAGCGGAGTTACCAGAGGGTAGGAGTTTAAAGATGCTGTCTATGAAGTGTTTATTGAGTAAGTCTGCAGTTTCAGAGGGAGAGTGATAGGGGAAAGGGTTAGGGATGGTAGGAGAACCAGTGTGGAGCAGGAAGTTGATAGTACTCTAGAATTTGGGGGAGGGTCACTTGGGTGAGAGTTTTGAAATTTAGTGAAATATTGACATTTATCCAAAATATTATTTTTTTACACAATTTCTGAGTTGCTTATAACCTTGGAGAAAGGTAGGAGTTTTAGTGGTTTGCCATTTTTCCATAGAGCATCTCTTTCATGCATCAAAGCATGAGTAGTTTGGGAGAGCCAGGGTGCAAAATTAGATTTGATTCTGATTTTGCGAGTTGGGGCAAGAGAGTTTAGGACATCAAGGAAAATGCGGTTGAATTTAATAACAGCAACATTGAGTGGGAGAGTTTTTAGGAAAGACCAGTTGATGGCAGACAGTCTAGTTAAAGGTTTCAGGGGAAAAGTTAGTCAGTTTCCTACAATCTCTGTAGAGATGGGTCTTAGAGAGATGAGGAGAGTGCCTTAAGATAGAGATGGGAGAATGGTCACTAATAGAGTCAGGGAAGGTAGAAGGGTTACAATAGTTGTTTGGAGAGTAGGTCAAGATCCTTAATACTCTAAGTCAACTCCCAGATGGTTAGGAAAAATGATTAAGATAGAAACTGGGGTAAGATAAGGGTGTCCAGTGCTGCTGTTTGTGATGGTGATGAATGTGGTTGTAAGACTGTGAGAATGTATTAAATGAACTAAGATGAAAAGATAGTATGGGATAAGATTGTCATTAATGTTAGCTTATACAGATGACTTAGTATCAGTAACAAAAATATAAAGTATGAATTAGGGAAGAGATTGTTAAAACACAAGTATCATTGGTGGGCTATGTATATATTCAAATAAAAAGACAGTGCAAAGGATTTGAAGAGTTTGTGTACAGGGATGGAATTTATTTTACAATAAATTAAATTAGTGTCTTAGGTGCGAAACTTGAAAAATTCCAGGTAGTGCCAGAGAGAATTTTGAAAAACTTAGAAGACTGACATAGTTGTGGAAGGTATTTCAATTGTCTTTAAAAATTGGCTAATGTGATAAACATATATGTCTTGAGGAAATTAGTTTAATTAGGTTTTCTTAGTGTATGGATAAAGAACTATTACAATTCTTTTTTGGTTTCTTACAGGGTCCATGACAAAGTCCAATGAAATGAGGAAATGGGGCATAATGTGAAAGAAAATGGGGAGGGGGCTGATTTTTTTTTTTTTTACTTAAGTGCATTTATTTTGGGTGTTAAAAATGGGACATGAAAAAGAAGTATGCTGATAGGAATGTTATTGCGTAAAAATATGATTATGTCTGGGAAGAAATAAAGCAAAAGAAAAGTGAATAGAATGTAAAAAATACAGAAAGCAAAGAATAAGAAAAATGATGCAGATATGAAAAATTGAATTAAAAGCTGTTAAAAGATATACAGGAAGTTGTTACAAGAAAAAAATAAATAGGAAAAGATGAAATAGGTACAGTTAAACAAAGACAAAAAAAGATTTGAAACGTATGAAGGCGGTCAATGATTTTTTTCTTATGGAGACTTATATTGGATGAATTGTCTATGAAAGTTAAAATTAGAACTAAGGTATTTGAGAAAATATTATCTGAGGTATGTAAATTTGAAAAAAAAATCAAAAAGTTTGAAGAAACATAACAACACTATTTCCTGGACTGCAAAGGAAGCAAGGACTTTGAGAATGTTTTCAAAAGAAATTATAAATGGAAAGAATTTGAAAAAACAGACAAGAATATGATAGTATTTAGTAAATGTAAGGTAGTGACTATGAAAGACGTAGATAAATGGGATAAGGTTTTATTTATAGCAATATGGTGTTTGTGGAAAAGACATTATGAAGAGTTGTCGTATAACAAAACAATGGTCTGCTACAGGTGCTTGTGTGATTGTAGGTCATGGCACACTTATTCACTGCCGCTTGCTTGAAAAGGCAAGTGCTTGAACTACCAGTAACCTGATATCCCATGTGTACCTTCCCCCTCCCCACACTTGACCCTATACAACTGTATATCCCTACTTTAACCTAAACTCTGACCATAAGACTGAAAATCAGCTCCCAGCCTGTCTTCACACCATTACACTAAACCTCTACTCCTTCTCTCTAACCCTATAATCTTATATCACTTCCTAAAATTAAAACTCTAATTTCCCCTACCTAAATCTAATTTCATTAATTGTTGCCTAAGCCTAAAACTCCCCTCCCATTTCCTAAACATAAAACCCCTTCCCACTCTCTAAACCCCAAACTCGTTCTCACCCCTTAACCTTAAAACTCCCCTCTCATTCCTGAAACATAAAACCCTTTCCTACTCCCTAAGCCTAAAATCTCCCTCCTATTCCGTCAACATGGTTGCTTGCCCAGACTCATATTGCAGTTGGAGCCTACCTGACCAATAAGACACTTGAGCCTCTGGCTTCAAGATTGTTTTAAGTGGTTGGGATTCAAGCAACTGTTCCCACAAAGAAGGACAGTGAAGAAATAATGTTGGAAATATAAAGGAGGCTGGGCCTGAAGGGATGGGGAGGGAAATTAAAGAATAATAGTGAAGTGCATATATTGTAAAAGTGCGTGATAGGCTATAAGAAATGGGAAATATTGTACGAAAGATGTATAAATAAAGCCACCACCAGTCTTTTTTCATACATGTCATCACCTGAACTACCACTAGCTTTGGCAGATTGTGTCTTGGTTTAACATCGCATGTGAATGATGGTATACTCAGGGGTACAGCAATCCCCCCGTGTTGCACTGCAGTGTTAGCATTGGAAAATTTATCCAAGCACCTGGCATGAGAGTAGAACCCACAGCCTTCTAATTTTATATTACCAAAGGTGGCTGTGCTACTTGCTGAGCTACTGACATTAGACAGTTCTAAACTTGCGGCTGACAGCTTAGGTTTCATGAATATTATGAATATCATTTACTCATAGCAACTGACTACTTGATTTTGGATACTTTACAGTGAATGTTTTTATTCTGAAGATGCCATGCTACAAAAAGGGAAACAAGCCCTTAATAAACATTTTTAGTGATGTATGTTTTAGTTGCAGTGCTTTTATTTTATTGGGATGCCAATATCCAAATTACTCTCTACCCTTAAAAGAAGCCAACTGTTAAATATCTATATGGTAGCAATAGCTTTTAGAAGCCATTCTGCAAAAGAGAAATGCCATCAGCTGAGATGTCTTCAGGTCTGCACACATAGCCAGTGGTAAAAAAAACTTGGGTTCTCCCCTCTACAGCCTACAATGTAATATTCTATTTTGTAATCCTGTGTGAGTTTCTGCAGAGTTATGTATCTGCTGGGTTTCACTTGATATCGCCGAAAGCTCATTTCATCGAATGTCAAAACAGCAAATCTCAAATCATTGAAAAGTACAAAGCAACTAGAAATAACATCCCAGACACTGTTTACTACATTTATGCAGGGGGGCAAGCCCCCTGCACTCCCCACACCCCCTGAAAATTATATATCCAACTCCAAGGTTGCACTACAGTGGGAGAAAAAGGTAATTTCCTAACCCCACTGTAGTGCGACCTTGGAGTTGATATATTTAATGTACAGGAGGTGTGGAGGGTGCAGGGGGGCTTGCCCCCCTGCATAAACATAGTAAAAACTCTGTGGGATGTTATTTCTAGTTGCTTTGTAGTTTTCAGTGATTTGAGATTCGATGTTATGAGTTTTCAACAATTTGAGTTTTTGAAGATTTGGTCTCGCTGTTTTGACATTCGATGAAATGAGCTTTCGACAATATCAAGTGAAACCACCTGCTGTGGGATGTATGACCCTACCATTAAACTTTGTGACTGTGTGTCAGGCTTTCTCATAAATAAAGCTGTATGTTATCATCAACAACCAACAGTGCTGGTGCATTGGAACTGCTTGTTTCTTCTGCTGACCCTGTGAAGGATTAATTAATAACACTATTACTGAGACCTTGAGACACAGTAATTAATGCTATGTAATGAGATGTGGAGGAGAGTTACCTGCACACTCAATTAATTTTCCTGTTTTGCACTTGTTAATAGGAAATGTCATGTGTTACATGTAAGCAGTTAACCTCAGTAGTCATTTTCATTATGTGAATATGTCATAGTGAATCCACTAACCTTCTGGGGTGGGTAATTGTCAGTTTCCACACCAACTCTGATTATGCTTGTGCTATTCTCATCATTGTCATACTCATCTTCATGTATGCATATGAGGTATTACTTTTCAGGAGTTAAAGCAATAAATGTCAGAGATCCCCCACTTTGGGCAACTACATTCTACCTTACATTCACTCTGGCTCATACCAAGATATTGTTGGCCCTTTTCCTGCACTGCATCAATGTGTGGTTCTTATCCCACCAGCATTTATATACATATGTACTTGGTTTCACACCTTTGCTCTTTTAGCTAGTGTTGTCCCCTTTTCCTAAAAGTTACCTGCCATATGTATTAAGGGGCCACATGAGGATGTGGTCCTCAGGGCTGAAATTGTCTTTCCTGTGTCATGATCCTTACTGCTGCATCATGCATTCACTTTAAACAACAGACAGGAGTACCCATTGTGAAGCTTGATTTACAGAAATGAGACCCATTCATTATCCCTCTAGCAAAGCACCAAAAACATCCTTGTATTTATTATATCTAGGTTCCTTTCCAAACTATGCCTGCAGTACCATAAAAAAGAATCCTTTAACCTAGCTTCAAAGCAAAATCATAATATTTTTAACATTAAGACTAAGTACAACAGCAATATTAATTTTATTGAGTTACCCCGACAGCAGATGACATTCATATAGCTAAAGTAAAGCAGACTTCAAAACTGAAGGATGTCCCACTAACCTTTTCTATGAGTAACCTGCACAGCATCATCAACAAATCATCCAAACCAAACATCAGAAGAATCCACAGAAGTTCTGGGCCGTAGTTAACATCCTATTACAACCAGGTAATCCTACTACTCCCACTCCAAAAACAGCTAACAACTATGAAAATGTGGCTACCCAATTCAATGGTTTCTTTACAGAATCCATTCAAACTCTAGCTAACAGCCAGTCTAAGTCCAATTCAAACCCCCTGAGCCAAACCATAATATACCCCACCACATAACACCACCAGTCAATTCAAGCTAAACCTAGTACCCATCCATCACATCAAAAAACTACTAAAAAAAACTATAACCTACCACTTTAGCTGCTGACAATTTCCCTCCAGAATATCTACAAAGCACACCAGATGCTATCTCCTACCCAGTACCCATACTTTTAAATAGATCAATAACAGAAGCATATGTCCCCACTATCTGGAAAATCTCACACATTCTGCCTCTTCACAAAGCCGGTAGCTCTTGTGACCTTACTAACTAGCACTCCATTGCCATTCTTTCACCCCTATCTAAAATCCTTGAGACAATAGTACACTCCCAACTCATGGAATACCTCCTCTCTCACAACCTCCTAACCCATACACAGCATGGTTTTCGACCTGCACATAGTACCACAACAGCCCTATTGTCCTTCACTAATACAGTTAATCAACACAGAAACAAGTCCCAATTTCTATCAGCCATATTCCTTGCCTTGTCAAAGCCCTTTGACATGGTCAACCACAGTAAACTCATAACTGTTCTTTCCTCCCTTAACCTCAGTGACGCTGCAATTACATGGTTTCAAAGCTACCTAACAGGGAGTCAACAAGCAGTCCATTGGCAGCAATCTCTCTCACACCTCCTCCCAGTCACCTTAGGGGTCCCTCAAGGGTCCATCATTGGACCCCTTCTATTATCTCTCTTTACCGACCAGTTCCAGTCTGCTACTCCCCATGCCACCGTGATTCAATACGCTGATGACACCACTTTGATCCGCTCAGCCTCCTCCCTCAACAACTTTCAAACCATCACCCAAGACTCCTTCAGCTGCAGAAACCTGGTTAACCAACTCCCAACTTATACTAAATCCCCAAAAAAGAAATCTCCTGCTCTTCAACTCCTCTAGGAATACCTCCCTCCCCTCAACCTTCAACATCTACTCTAAAAACAAAATCACGATCACTCCAACTGCCCATACCAAACTGCTAGGGGTTATAATCGACAATAATCTGAAATTTGATATTCATATAGACCAAACCATCAAAAAAGTGCACAAGAAACTCAGCCTCCTATATAGAAATAACCAGTTTCTAACTAGCAGTACAAAAGTCACTATTGCCAGGACCTACCTTCTATCAACACTCCTATATGCATCCCCAATCTTAACCAACCTACTTAAAACAGACCTTGCCAAACTGGAAGCTTGTTATAATAAAATCTCCAAATTTACCACCAAAGCATCCTAGAAGTTACACTGTTGTTTATCCCAAACAGCTCAATTGGCTTTAACTCCATCAGCTCCTTCACATTAATCAACTAACCTTAGCCCACAAATTTCCTCCACCCTGAAAACACTCCAGCCCTCAAAGAGATCATTAAGTCCTACTCTACATCAAGATGCCTCCACACTAACACTAAACTTCTCCTACAACTTACTAAAAGCAAAAAACTCAGCAGGTAAATCCCTTGCCTTCAACCACACTTCTAAACTTTGGAACACCCTACCAAACTCACTGATGACCACTCCCTCAACGACACAATTTAAGAAGCTACTAAAAACCCACCTTGCAGGCTCATGGCTCTGTCCCTGCAGCTCCCCAGAATAAACCACTTCCCTGTACCACTCTGTTTATTAACTCACCTTCTAACTCTCTTCATAACTGATTTAGACTGGGTCTATATCAGATCATCGAAGTAACGTCGAACTGCAAAACCCGAACCCTAACAATATCGAAACCTCAAAACAGCGGCTGTTCCGAGAAACACACACACACTACAAGCACACTAAAAAGCAGCAATCCACACACATATATTTAAAAGTTACATCTAACCCTACACTACACTGTACATACACTATCTATCCACTTACCTTAACCAAGACCCTAACCCTAAAGTCTGTCACTATCGCACACTCACCTCATCCGTGCCCTAACTCTAACTCACTTAACCTGCCCCTAACCCCAAATTCTGTCACAATCGCATACTTACCTGACCCGCGCCCTAACCCAAACATCCGCACAATCACACACTTACCTTAACCCAACCTGTAACTTTCCACCACATTGCTGAAAACAGCAAAGCTACAACAACGGCCAACTGAATTCTTTCCTAGGAAAGAATTCGGTTTTGTGCAAAGCTTTGCTGTTTTTAGCATTAGCGATATTGGGTTCGATATTAGATCATTTGAAATTCTGCCGTCCAGCTGGACTTTCCTGGAAAACAAATGTAAAATAATAAAAATAAAATAAAAATAAAAGAGGGAGAGAGTGCCCACAAGCTTTGGCTTGATCTTATCTGCACTTCCTCAGCCTGTATTATTAATGGGCTCTATTTAGCCTATATATGAAACCACTCTCAGATGTAACACATACATGTTAAACTGCTAGGACAAAAATAAAACAATCCCCGGGATTCATGAAGCTCGGCGCAAGGCCGGCGTAAGGCCTGCGCCGGCGGTGCATGGAATATCCGGCGCAGTAGCGCCATATACATATTAATGAGAGTGCACCGGAATCACAGACACGTGCGTAGTGTACGTGAGCGAGCCCAGGTAGGATGCGTCTGGAGGCGTGTCAAAGCCGGCAGGAGGTGAGCAACCTAATGTGCTGACAGCCACGGTCCGCCCACAATAGTAATGGCAGCAGCCAGGTCCCGTGCAGAATGAAACGCACGGACAGTACGCAACATAGTCCCCGTTCCAAATCAACGGAGAAGCAAATAGAAGCCACCAAGGCATAAGTGTACCCGTTCAAGGAGCAAAGGATACGCATAAGACCGCCGCCGTCCCGCAATGTACTGTCAGTGTTTACACTCAGAGAAGGTGTACAGCCGCATGTCAGCGCCGCACCGACATAGGAGCAGCGACTAAGGTCACCACCTGTCCCACTGTGTTTGGGGCAGTCTCCATGGACAGTTGTGTCCCGAAAAAACGATAGAAATGGCTGATGTGCTACGAATGTAGGACACAATGATATCCCATATGTAATGTAATGGTAGCATGAATTGGTTATTTCTGTGACAGAAATACCGAAATGACACTATAAACAGAATAAGCAAGGAAATTGCCACAATAATAAGCAAATTATTTAGGCAAACAAGTGAATGTCTATGCTATATAGTGACCGTTTGTATGTGTCGGCCTGTAAAGGCAGATGTGAGTCCCGGAAATATCCCAGATCGGAAAATGGAAAAGGTGGAAACCCCAGCAGCGACATGGGCATGGTCACCAGGGTTACCTGCTGTCCCAAAGTGCCATGGACAGACCCTGATTGGACAATGGTGTCCCTGCAACAATCGTAAAATGGAAAATGACCTGCGATCCCCTGCCACGCAAATTCCCGCAATATACATGTAAATAGTAGCATAAAACATAGACATTATGGTATGGAACACAGACATGGCATAAGAAAATAAATAAGGAACCCAAACGCTAACAGAATAGGCTCATAGTATGGCAAACAAGTGAAGTTCTGTCTACTGCACTAGCCCTGGGTATGTGTAGTCCTGCAAATATCGAAGTGTCCACATAACATGCCCCACCATGGGCATTGGAAAAGGTGTCAACCATAATGGTCACAAGCAGTAGTGACAGTACATAGCCGGGTAGCTGTGCCGACATAACAACAGTAAGGAAGCAAGATACCCCAAACACAGGCAAACATGTGCATAGCAACATATCCCAGACCCAGCAACATCTCTGTTGCATACACCGGATGGTGTATGATGAAGTGTAATATCCAGAAGCAGAACACATGCATTCGGATGTACTACACAATAGCCTCATTGTACATGTCAGTCACACCCATGTATACCCCTGCACCCAAACCTGCTAGCATCTGTGTGCAGCTATACAACCACACACAATGTGCATACCTGAACTGTGGTAAGATGTTTGTGTTAGGCAATGCCATGCGGGCAAATACGTACCCCACATGTCAGCAACCCACCGCAGGTACAGATATGTAAATGGCTGCATGTGAATGTGTCAGCAGAATGTGTACATCCGGCATGTAGTATGTACCCGTCCAAACCATCTAGGTTTGCATACGACACGGTGCACATAAGTGTACACATGTGGACAAGTCTGGTCGGTGGACCACCGCATCGACGATCATCTCTGCAGTGAAGTCGATCACATATAGCGGAACAGGTGCCCAACACACAGGACATCCTAACAGGGTGCTACAGGCAAAGAAGGGGAAACTGGGACATCATATGTGGAGATGAGCGTGGCTGGACGGACAAATACACACGGTCAAGGTAAAGGATGGAACAACATGCATATGGCTGGATGGATGTTGTTCAAAATATATAGAAACACATATGAAGTTCCAGTTTACACTCGAAATACTATATAATGTATTGAATTGTACCGTACAATATGGCAGCAGAACTAAGCCTGCATGTAATTGGTGAAGCTAAGCTGTACTGTGATGGAATTCTGAACCTGGCAGTAAGCAGGACAGCAGCCTCATGTCTGTCATCATTAAGCATTTGCTGGGTTACAGAACAATAAATGTATGTACATGCATAACAGCACTCCTTCCCAAGAGGAGGATGGCCTTGTGAGCTCAATGGAAGATAGCAGTACAACTCCTACCACAGACAAAGCAACGTAGCAAGAAATTAACTGTCCACTGTATCGTAACAGTCTAGGGTCCTTGAAACAGCTACAATCACAAAAGGATACTGTAATGTACAAGGTGCCTTGCAAGCCTGTGTTATTCCCATGAGAAAACAATTTAAAAGCACGCAGCCCAGCACCCACGATGTATAGACTATTATGGACCATAGTGATGGAAATGCCCTGTGACCGACCACGTCAGTAAGTTGGGCAAATGCTGATTGTAAACACTATATAAAGAAACTGCTTACTGTATAGAGTCAGACAAAACTCCCATACTTAGACTGTACATTATTTAGCCTGCCTGTGTACACTACTAAAACTGTCCGAACCCGAGCCTCCTGTGTTATCGGCTGTCACTTAGAAAAGTCTACTGATAACTACAGTCTGGTTGTAACAACGTATTTCACATCGTGATCCTTGTAATCCGGAATTCCCTTGGTAAGCTACAGGTCAGAGTGCATGGCTGGTTAGACATGTACGCCGGAGAATAAGCATAAATGGTTCTTCTTGAATGAAAAGACCTCCGACTGAATTGTTGTGTGTAAAGAGGCTGTTTACTGTCTGATCTGTGGCTGAAAAGCGGAAAACTGGATCCCAAGAAGAAAACGTGCAGCCTTAAACAGGAGGCCCAGGTAAGGAGTGTCTGCCTTTTTGTGTCTATTGTAGATCAGGGACCAGACTACATTGTGTTTCTGTTAACAGTAGTGTTAACAGTAGTGATATCGGGTCTCACAGAAATGGATAACTGGTGCCAGAGCCATGGCCTAAAGTTAAATGCCAAAAAATGCATAGTCATACCCTTCGGGAAAAACAAGGTTACCCCTAGCTACCAAATAGGTGGCAATCCACTGGGGGGCAAAAAAAAAAAGGGGTTTTTTTTTTTTTTTTTTTTTTTTTTTTTTTTTTTTTTTTTTTTTTTTTTTTTTTTTTTTTTTTTTTTTTTTTTTTTTTTTTTTTTTTTTTTTTTTTTTTTTTTTTTTTTTTTTTTTTTTTTTTTTTTTTTTTTTTTTTTTTTTTTTTTTTTTTTTTTTTTTTTTTTTTTTTTTTTTTTTTTTTTTTTTTTTTTTTTTTTTTTTTTTTTTTTTTTTTTTTTTTTTTTTTTAAAAAAAAAAAAAAAAAAAAAAAAAAAAAAAAAAAAAAAAAAAAAAAAAAAAAAAAAAAAAAAAAAAAAAAAAAAAAAAAAAAAAAAAAAAAAAAAAAAAAAAAAAAAAAAAAAAAAAAAAAAAAAAAAAAAAAAAAAAAAAAAAAAAAAAAAAAAAAAAAAAAAAAAAAAAAAAAAAAAAAAAAAAAAAAAAAAAAAAAAAAAAAAAAAAAAAAAAAAAAAAAAAAAAAAAAAAAAAAAAAAAAAAAAAAAAAAAAAAAAAAAAAAAAAAAAAAAAAAAAAAAAAAAAAAAAAAAAAAAAAAAAAAAAAAAAAAAAAAAAAAAAAAAAAAAATGACAATAATCTGAAATTTGTATTATATAGAAAACCCATAAAAGTCCAAAAGAAACTCATCCTATATAGAAATAACCGCTAATAGCAGCAAAAACTAGCCGGATATTTTAACACTTATTGATAATTTTAACCCCATTAAAACAGACCTTTAAAAGGGGCTTTTTAAAAAAAAAAATTCCTTTCCCAAAACATTAAATTTAATTTTTTCCCCCAAACAGCCTTTTTTCCCAAGTCCTTTTAATCAATAATTACCCCAAAATTTTCCTCCACCCGAAAAAAACCCCCCCAAAGAATAAAGTCCACTTACCAAAAGTCCTACCTAAACCCTTTTTACAATTACAAAAGAAAACTAAGGTAAATCCCTTGCCTTAACCCTTTTAAACTTTAACCCCCACCAAACCACTGATGCCCATTGACCTTTTAAGGATAAAACCCCCTTGCACCAGGTCTGTTGCAGCTAAAATAAACCCACTTTGAACTCTTTTTTTAATCACCCAACTCCCAAAACTTTTAGACGGGGTTAAAATTAAAAAATTTAAAAGCCTCTTAAAAACCTCAAAACCTTTTCCAAAAACCCACCACCCCACTAAAAGCAGAATCCCAAAATTTTTAAAAGTTAATTCCCCCCTTGTAATCCATTTCCCCTTTTTAAACCAAGCCCAAAAAAGCTGTATATGACAATAAGCTAATTCTCCTTAATGAACCCCAAATTTGTAAATTTTTCCCTGCTAACCCCTAAAACTTAAAACCCTGAACCCAAAAGAAAACGAAAAGCCCCCCCAAAAACCCAAAGAATTGGTTTTGCCTTTGTGTTTTGTAATAGGAAAGATCTTTTGGGGTTTTTCCGGGAAAACAAATGTTAAAAAATAAAAAAAAAATGGGTCCCAAAAGTTTGGTTACTTACCATTCCTAGTTAAAGGGCCATTTCCCATAAAACCCCCCCGGAAAAACAGTTAAAGCTACAAAAAAAACAATCCCGACAGAAAAGGCGGCGTAATGCCCTCATGGAAACCCAGTACCCCTAAATATTAAAGAAGTCCTCACAGCCCCCTATTCAGAAGGATTCTCGGTAAAAGGGAGGATAGCCCTTTCTACACCACCCCGCCCAAATGAAGGGAGACCAGGCCCCAGAATGCCCCAATAAAAACTTGAAAACAGGAAAAGCAAAAAAGCCACCAAGGATAAGGCCCCTCAAAAAAGGTCCAAAAGCCGCCCCCCCCGAAGACCAGTTTTCATCGGAAAGGGTTCCAGGGGCCGCTAACAACAAGGCCCATGCCCCACCAGTTTAGGGAATTGTTCCCAAAAATTAGAAATCGAGCACAAGGGCAAAGAACCCTATTAATGAAGGTGCTGAAGGTTATTTTTAAAAAAATACCAAAGACCTATCGTAAAAAAATTCCCAAAATTAAGCAAATTTGGCCTGTTCAGATTTGACCTTTGATGGGGGTGGCAGATTACCCGGAAATACCCAGTAAAAAAGGGAAAAAGGGGCCCCAGCAAATGGGATGGTCCCAGGGTTTATGGCCCAAACCATGGCACCCCTTTTAAAGGGGCCCTGCAAAACGAAAAAGGGAAAATGACCTATCCCCTAGAAATTCCCAAATACTGTTAAATCTAACTTTAGGTAGGAACAAAACAGGCAAAGAAAAAAAAAGGAATGAAAGAAACTAATTTGGAAAAAAGGAAGGAGACCCCCGGGGTTTTTATTGAAAAAAAGGGCCCAAAACAGTGGGAGGAAAAAGGGAAATAATGGACAACAGTAGTGACGAATGCCGGGTACGTGGAAAAACAACGAAGGGAAGCAAATAAAAACGGGCAAAATGGTAAAATATGCCCCAGAAATTTGGCAACACCGGGTTATGAAATGAAATTTCCGAAAAAACCATGCTTTATGTTCCAAAAAGTAACATGTTCCACCCAGATATGCCCCCCTGCACCCTGCCTTAAAAACCGGAACCCAATTTTAAATGTTTTGTTACTCCAGGGGAAAAACCCAAATTACCCCAGATAAATTTTAAATGGTGCTTTAAGGTACAAAGGGCCCCAAGGACCCGCCAAACCTCTATTTTACAATGCACATGTGTCCATGTGGACAATTGTGGAAGGGGAATATTTATAAGCACCTAACCAGGTCCCCACAGGACACCAAACAGGGTGTAAGGCAAAAAAGGGGGCGGGGCCAAAATGTAAGGGGGCGGCACAAATCACAGGAAAAATAACCAGGGTAGGGGTTTTTCAAAAAAAAAAACCAATAATTCCGAACCCCAAATACATTAATGTATTGAATTGTCTAAAAGGGAAAAACTGTATGTAATTGGGGGCTGGTGTTGTGAGGAATTCTGCCTGGAGAAGGGACACGCCTCAGTCTGTATTTTAAATTTCGGGAAGCTAAATGTATGTAATGAAAACAGCCTCCTTTCCCCAGAGGAATTGTAAAGGGAAAAGGGACAACCCAAAAACCCCAGAAAAGGGCAAACCCACAAAAAAAACCCGAAAATGACATAGCCTTGGAAAAGAAACACAAAATACAATTTAAAGGGCCCCTTCGTTACATTTAAAACAATTTAAAAGCAGACCCGAAAACCCCGCAAGCCTTTCCCACAAAATGGGAAAACCCCGGCCTTCCAAAAAGTTGGGAAAACCCTGTTGAACACATTAAGGAAACCCAACGCCCCCCAAAAATAGTAATAGGGCTTTCCCCCTATGAAAAAACTTGGTTTTGAAGAAAAGCCATGTTGGGGTTGTAAAAATTTACGTGACGGGAAAAATTCCCGGGAAACCCCTTTAAAGGAGGTAAAGGTTTCTTTTGGATGAAAGTAATTTGTGTGTAAAATGGGTTAGGACTGTGGAAAGGGGATCCAAAAAGAAGCACCTTAAAAACAGGTAAGGGAAAACCCCTGCCCAAAGGAACGGGGCCGACATTTTTCTTTCATTGCCCCCTGGGCCAAAGTAGGAAAAATTTTAAAGCAAATGGTTTCTTTAAAACAAGGTATGCTCCCTCAATATGACCAAAGGTTTTAAGTTGTGTACTGCCATGAATGAGCAAAAATTCCCCAAAATAAGGGTTCCGTCATGCTGCCCCAAATCACCTTTCGAATTTTCCCAGGAATGTACTCAAGTTCCCAAAAGTTTGGGGTGAATTGTTCCCTTTGTTTTCGGGCCCAATTTCCTCCCCCCCTTGGGGGTTGAGATGTTCCCAAAAATAATCAAACCAACTCAAATGGTTTTAAATGGGTGGGAATTTACAGCCCTATCTGGCCAAAATTGGGTATGAACAAATGGCCCCAAAAAACCCGGGAAATCCCAATCCCCTTTGGAGAAAGGAAATAAATGGGGACCACATACTTAAAAAAAAGGGAGGAACACAAAACGAAAAAAATTGGGAAAGCAACAGGGATGGGAAGGAGCAGGTTTGCAGGGACGAGTCGTGGGAAAATTATTGAACAACAACGTAGTTTAGGGTGGGTAAGTATGAAACCAGAGACAAAATGGGTTAAAAGAAAATGGTAAAAATGCTTTGGTATATTGGAAATACTTTTAAAACATTGTTTGGGAAATGTCTTGCGGTTTTAAAAATTTGTTCCACCCTGGGGGGTATGTCCACGTTAAATCCCAACAATGTCAAAATGTTGTATTCAACAACATCCCGATTTACAAAAGGTACAGTGAAACCCATGCCACAAGGACACAGTCCGACAAGCTCTACACTTTACATATGCACAGTGGTGTCCATTGTAGGACCCAAAATTTTTTAAAGACGTTTGCATTAACACTTAATGAACTCATTGTGCACAGGTACACATATGCCCCGCAAGCGGGTTTAATGTTGCTGATAGCTGTCCATGTAATGCAGCACAGATGCACAGAAATACCCAGGGTACCGGGTCCATAGAACTGCATCCACATCACACCCCACATGACGGATGTGTAATGGGTATGTAATTGTTGGGGTGGGGATTCTGGGTTTGAGATTGTGCTGGTGTTGTTCGCAGGCAACCTCTCCTGTGGGGGGATGGGGTACACCCCTTATTTTCCGTAAAATGCAAACCTATCCGGAGAATGCTAAATGTAGGGGGAAGGTACAGTAACTAGGCCAGTGGAAATTTCATGGAGGACCCCCGTACCGGGATGGCCCCACAACTGAAACCCGGGTAAAGACAAGCCCGTAACATACAAGGAAAACACATAGGGAACTTGCATTCCACATAAACCGGATGTCCCAAAGGGAAGCACTCTTGAGAACAGACTGAGGAGCAAAAACAGGAACAGATTGGATGTGGAACACATACTAATCACAAAAACCCAGTGGATTGTAAACAGGCTTTCCCACCTGAAAAAACAGGTTAATGAACATGGTAAGAACATTTTCGGGGGTTAATTAAATAAGTGGGTTGCCCCATTGGGACCCTTTTTTAAGCAGGGAACCGCATCTTTATTATGTCATTGTTCACAGTACAAATCCCCCCGGTTATGTGCACCATGTAAGGGGAGCAAACAGAATCCGGATTGAACCACCAC
Organism: Protopterus annectens; assembly: GCF_019279795.1. Lineage (NCBI taxonomy): Eukaryota > Metazoa > Chordata > Ceratodontiformes > Protopteridae > Protopterus > Protopterus annectens. Next base: position 618,128,831 of record NC_056729.1, on the reverse strand, counting down.
ATAAAACCCACGGGGAAAGGGGACCAGTCCGAAAATCTAATTACTTGCCGGTGTTTGGGGCCCCAAAATTTGTTGAGGGAATGCCGCACCCCCCTTTAAATACCAATGGAAAAAAATTGTAGTAAGGTACACTACAGCAAGGGAATGTTGTGAACGTCCAGAATGCACCAATGCAAGAAATACCCAGGGTAGGGTCCATAACTGCCCACATACATTCCCAACAGAGGATTGTAAGGGTACCCAATGTTGCGCAAGGGACTGGGAGAGTCGGCCCGGGTTTTTTCCGGCAATCCTTCCCCCCCGGGAGGGAGGGGTAACGGGCCTTCCCCCAAATAAGAAACCATATGGGAATGCAAATGGGTGTGAATTGTACAGCCCATACCCATGAGTAGGTTTTAATGGATGGCCCCCCCGATCGGATGGCACCAAAATAAACCCGGTAAAATTTAATGGTGTAACAACACGTTTACAAAAGGGGAACCCATTTGAACCCCCAATAAAAGGGGACCGCCCCCCGCCTAATTTCCCAAAGCAAAGGGGAGTAGGGACAAAGGACCCCGAAACACCAAGGAAAAAAGGCAATAATAGGGTTTATGTTCCCCTTATAAGCAACTTTAAAAATCATGGGGTAAAACTTTCCTTTAATTGGGTTTACATTTAAGGGGTGCAATTTTTCCAGCCTTTTAAAGGCGCCGCAAACCTTTTCCCCCCGGGGGAGGGACAACGCATTGCTTTAAAAATCCCCAGTTTTATGAAAAGGGAAAAATGACATTTGCCCATGAACCCCACAAAAAGGTTTTCCCAAGCACGGAAAAAGGGCCCAAGTAATTCCTAACGGAGTGCCAAAAAAATTTAACAGCTGAACACCCAGAATTGAAGGGGCCCTATTTCAAAAATTTTGGGGTTGTAAATTGGCCCGGGGTTAAAATTGCTAAGAACATTCTTATTGAAATAATCAACCCTAGTTAAATATAACAAACCCCAAGGTTGCTTGGCCCCCCCATGACTGGGATGGCCAAACAGAAAAGGTAAATTTGGTGGATTCCGTCCCAAACAACACTTAATCGGGCCAAAGGGTAGACCCCTGAGGGACCCTACTTCGGGGCATTACAATTTTTGGCACCCCAGCCAGGGAGGGTAAATTGGGCCCAAGGGACAACGGGAAATAAGGGAAAACTTTCGTGGTTATAAAATAAGGAGGAATGTCCCTTGGGAGTTGGGTTTAAAGGGGCCCGGTTGGGGGTCGATCTTTGGGGAGGGGTTTTGTCCATAAAAGGTTATTAAAATTGGGGGACAAAAGCTTGAAATTTAACCCATGAAGTGGGAAATTAAGGTCCCCCCAACTTGACAAATGGCCCAAAATAACTTTAAAACCGTGTTCCGATCCTGGTAATTGGCCCCCAACGCACAGGACTGGGAACGGGTTTTTTGGGAGTATGCCAAAGAACCCCTGGAAAATTTACTAGGGCCATTCCCTTTTTCCACATCCACACTGGACCCCCTTTAAGGTTTAATTGGGTTTTTGGAAAGGGGGGGGTTAAATCGGTTTTGGCACAGGAAAATTTTTGTCCCCAAATAACCCCCTTGTTTGGGACATTGGGGAAGGGAAAATAGGGGGAAAAGGACGCCCATAAACCATGTATGGTGGAATTACAGGGGCAGCAATATGGCCATTTTCCCTGTTACCTGCCCGTTGAACCAAGGCTTTTTTACACAAGAAGGGTTAAAAGAAAAACCCCGGGGTTTTGGTTAAAAGGGGCGGGTTTTGGGGGCTATGACGGCCCCTTAGAATGTTTTTGGTGTGTTCAAACAAATTAAAACATTAAAGGGCTTTTTCCCCTACAAATTTTCAAGCTTAAAACTGGGTTGAAAAAATATGGGGCCCCTATGTTCAACGTTCCCATTTGAATCCTTTCATGGGAAAAAATAAGGCTTGCAAACTTGGGTTTTCCCCAGGGTTGGGGACATTTAGGGAGTCCCTAATCGTGGAACCCCGGGGAAATTGATGACTAATTAACCCCGTATGGGGGTTAAATTCCCCCAAAGAGCCAGGGGAACACGGGACAAAATTCCCCCATATGTGTTTTACCCCGGGCCGGGGTTTTGGGTAATCGGGGACTCCACGGCATGGAGGGTTGGTATAAACCCAAAACAACCCCTTAAGGAAGGCAAGGGTGCCTGGGTGTTTAAAACCTTTCGGACTCTAATTGGGTTGGAAGGGGGGACGGGACCCTGGGCTTTAGCAACTTACCCTGGACCCCCGTTATAAAAACCAATAGGGGTTTTAAAGCGGGGGATTGTTTTTGGCCTCTTCTAAGGGGCATTTCCCCAACTTGGCGATAAATGGTAAAGGGGACAAGCCCCCGGGATCAGATGTTATCCCCAATGTGTCCCTTTAAAACCCCACGGAAATTTTCTAAGGAAAAGGCCCCGGGGGGGGCCCTCTTTTTAGGGGTTTCCCCCTTTACCCTGTTATGGAGCCAGGAACCCCCAAGGGGAATTTCCCCTTGGCCCCAAATCCCACCGGGGAACCCTGAAATTTGGGCTGGGCTATTGGAGGGTTTAAAGGCAGTATTGTCCCCCCCCCTCCCCTTGGAAACAGATTACCCGGTCCCCATGGGACCATTGACGGGGGTTTGACTGGACCAGGCCCACACAAACCCTTTCCCTGGGTAAAAACACGGGGGGTAGGGCTTTCCCAGGGAAGGCCAAACCCCCCAAGCAAACCCACAATGGCCGGGGATGCGGGAAAAAAAGGCAGTGCTTTGAAAAAAACCCGGGGACCAAAAAGCACCGGGCCCCATGCCCGGTTAGTTTCATTTTGCAGAAATTTAAAAAGGAGGGAAAACCGGCGGGGTCGGGGTGAATGTTGTACTGGACCCGGGTAGGCGGGGGCACAGCCCGGGTTTAAAAAGAGTCAAACGGACCAGGGACGGGGTTAGCTTGGGGGTGGGGTAAGGCAGGCAGGTTAACAATATAAAGCTGGTGCCGCACACCCCAAAAACCCCCAAAGACTAACCGGAAATAAAACGAAAACCCCGGGTACCAAGCACTGGGAAAAAATTAAACCAAATAGTGCTCCCAAACCGGGTACGTGGGGGTGTGCCGTGAAAAATTAAATGTTCCCAAAACATTCATAAGTCAAACAAATATCCTTGATTATGCTATAAACATTAACGAATCTCCTGTCAAAACTACATTCTAAGGTGCACTCCCAAATCAACTATGTTCCGGATACTGAGTAACCAAATTGTAAATTTTAACAATTTGGAATTATTTTTTCCTGGTAACACAACCGAATGTTATGTCCGTTATAAAAAGATTGGGAAATGTCCCCTAACTTACATTTATTGATTAGTTTTAAACCGACTCTGAAGGAAGTAATTAAGGGGAAACATCCGACCCACCCCCATTTAAGTTGAAACTCTACCTTTCACTGTGGGTCTATGTTTAATTTGTTTACAATTGTTCCAAAATGTTTATGAAGAGGGGGAACCAAGGTTTGCGTTTTACCAACTGGCACGTATATAGAAGGATGTATCAAACGATTGAAGGAATAAGGGGGGAAACATCAGCATCAATACCCGGCCAGTGGGGAAGCCAGTTCCTTTAAAAATGTGGGCCCTTTGTATTTAAAATTCTGTTTTTGCCTTTTGCCAAATCGTAAAAGTGCAGGCAGGCTATCCCACCACGTGAAAGGGTTGATGTACCAACATGGGTATAACAGATCCCCGACTGGGCCATACAGGCCCCCATACCCATTCCCCAATGGGAGTCAAGGGGTTTTCAGCCCTGGTTCCTGGGATCAAAATTCGGGGTTTTTTGGGCTGAAACCGTTGTCCCGTGAGGCGGACTTTTACCCCAGTAAGGTGAAAGCCCATAAAATGAAAGGCATGGTGAAATGTGTTCAGCCCACATAGTGTCCATGGCTTTCCCGGATGGAAAAAAGTGGGTGGCAATAATGCGCCTGGGGTCACACGCCTAGTAGGGATGAAAAGGGACATATAAGGGAAAAGCAGTAAAATGAGCTCCACCCTGCCATGGAATCCCAGATACAGCAGCAACAAAATATGGGGATCACCCCCCCATGGGCATACCGGCCCTGTGGAAAAAATTTAATGGCACAAACAACCCCAAATGGAACCATACACGCAAAAAGGGTTCAAATCCCCTTACGTATGAAACATGGTTTAATGGGGATATGACAATTGGGGCGGATAGTTCACAATGGTACCGGGAGGATTATGTAAAGCTTTGCCAACCTGCAGGACTACAGTAACCCCCTATGGGAAAATTTGGGGAAGGACAGGGTTACTACACTACAAAATTGGGTAGGGGACAGACACCCGGGGAAGGGGGAACATACGGGGCAGTCAAACCCACGGGCCCAATGGAAAAGTCCAACATGTCCTAAACTTTACATATGCACATCGGTGTCCATTGAGGACCCAAATATTACTCCTTGGAGTGTGAGCAACATAGTGTGAACCGGAAGAGGTGACAGCCGTGACTACGGCACAGGTAGATAGGGCACCACAGGGTTTAAGGTTGATGAAGTCCATGAAATGCAGGACATATGAATAGGACTCCCCGGGCTGCTGCACCCATACATGCCCAATCCCATTTCCCCATGAAGGGGGGAAAGGGGTACGTGGGTTGCGCATGGGATCGGGTATGCAATTGTCGGGGGGTTTGGCAGATGATTCCGCCCCGGGACGTGGATGGCTTTCAATACTAAAGATCATCCACGGAAATGGAGAATGCAGTGTGAAATGTTGACAGCCCTACTAGTGTCCAGTAGGCATTCCCATGGATGGAAAAACGAGGGCCAAGATGGCACCCATAGCTGCAAACCTGGGGAATCCACAGCTGTTGCAAGGCATAACCCAGGGGGGTAAAAACCACCCCATTCAAAGAAAGACCCAGATACCGGAAAACACACCATGTGCCAGAAATCTAGGGGGATCACCGTTTAACAGTGGAACAGATGGGTCACCTTTTAAAGATACCAATGGCACAACCCCCTGCTGGGGACATAGGATGGTAAAACTATGGACACCAAAAAAAGACACCCCGAATTAATAGGATTGATGTCAATACACCATGGCAAACACCCAATGAACGGGGAAGACTTTGGCACCCTATGGAAACAATGTAAAATGGTGGGAACAGTCAACAAAAAATTTTCCCCACGACAGGTAATGGTACCCAAAGGTACTTAAAGACATGTATGCGCTATCACCCTTTGGGGAAAAACATAACATGGAAGTACCCAGGTTTTTGTCCAACACTTCCATTTGTCATTTTTATGCAGCAAGGGGGATGTAGCCACAGCATAGAAAGCAGAGACCAACAAACACAAATGTCAACATCACAGAAAGCATACTATGAACCCCCATTACATGATATTGTACACACAAACAAACCGAAACCTGCAGCAAGAATAGCCCCGGGAAAACACAAGTCGTAACATTTGAACAGTTCATAAAACATGCAGGGGTTCCCCAAAGGGCAGGAAATATCATGTCTACGAATGTTCACAAAAAAAATGTGAGCCCTAACATGATTTTAAATATCACCGTTGTTTGGGGAACACTGTAACAAGCTTTTCAGATGTTTAAAAGAAACGGAAACAAAAACCCCGGAAGGGCGGAGATGAACCTACCCATTTACATGAACCGAATATGACAAAAACGCCCGAGTTAACTGCGGGCGGGGCAACTTTAGGCTGCTGCGGCAAGACAATATTTGAAAGAAAATTTTGGCCGCCTAAAGCATAATCAGTCGGGCCTGGAAACACACCCCCGGAAAGGGGGCGAACCTCAATCTGAACAACACTGTATGAAATTTACAAAACGCTACCGATTTTAAAAAGATGTAAAGGCTTTTGTGGCTGCGGGAAAAGACAATAGTGGAATACGGCATGTGTTATAAAAAGCAAATCAGTCCGGGGCAGCGGGAAAACACACAAAAACACACACAGGGAAAGGGGAGGGGGACCTAACTATCCACATGAACACACTACTGTATGAAGCATTTACAAAACGCTACGAGTTTGCTAAACAGACCCTGTCACGGGAATTTGTAGGCTGCGCGCAAAGACAATAGGGCAAAGCCAAGGCATGTGGGGGGCCCTCATAATCAGCGCAGCTGGAAACACACAAAAAGAGACACACACCCCGGAAGGGGGGGGAATGAACCTAACTACCCACATGAACACACTACTGTAGGCATTTACGGCCACCGAGTTTGCTAAACAGGCCCACAGGCATACTTGTAGGCGGGGGCCCCCCAAGACAATAGTTGGCAATAGCCAAGGCATGTGGGGGCGCTAAAAGCATAATCAGCCCAGGGCAGCGGGAAAACACACACCCCCGGAAGGGAGGGGGCGAACCTCGACTATCTACATGAACACACTACTGTATGAAGCAAAGAACGCTGAGTTTGTAAACAGAGCGTCACAGGCATACTTGTAGGCTGCTGACATCCCCGAAGACAATAGTTGGCAATAAAGGCATTTTGGGGCGCCTAAAAGCATAATCGGGAGCAGCTGGAAACACACACACACACGGAAGGGCGGGGGGAACCTACTATCACATGAACACACTACTGTATGAAGCATTTACAAAAAGCGCACCGAGTTTGCTAAACAGAGCTGTCACAGGCATTTGTAGGCTGCGGTCAGAAACAATAGGGCAATACCCAAAGGCAGGGGCCTAAAAGCAAAACAGTCGCGGCACAAACAACACACACACACACCCCGGAAAGGGGCGGGACGAACCTACTATCACATAAAACACACTGTATGAAGCATTTACAAAACGCCTAAGTTTGCTAAACAGAGCTGTAAAGGCATACTTGTAGGCTGCTGCGCCAGAAAGACAATAGTTGGCAATAGCCAAGGCATGTGGCGGGCGCTAAAAGCATAATCAGTCGCAGGAGCTGGAAACACACACACACGGAAAAAAGGGGGAGGGGGAAACAAACCCGACTATCTACATGAACACACTATTTATGAAGCATTTACAAAACGAGGTTTGTTAAACAGCGCTGTCACAGGCATATTTTAGGCTTGCCCCCAAGACAATAGTTGGCAATAGCCAAGGCATGTGGGGCGCTAAAAGCATAATCAGTCGCAGGGGCCTGGAAACACACACACCCCACGGAAGGGCGGGGCGAACCTCGACTATCACATGAACACACTACTGTATGAAGCATTTACAAAACGCACCGGGGCTAAACAGACCCTGTCACAGGCATATTTGTGGCGCCCCCCGAAGACAATAGTTGGCAATAGCCAAGGCATGTGTTGGGGGCAAAAAGCATAATCAGTCGCAGACAGCTGGAAACACACACACAAAAACACACACACACGGAAGGGGGGGGACGAACCTACGACTATCAACATGAACACCCTACTGTATGATGCATTTACAGAACCCCGAGTTTGCTAAACAGACCCTGTCACAGGCATACTTGTAGGCTGCGCGTCAGAAGACAATAGTTGGAAAAGCCAAGGCAGGTTGGGGCGTCTAAAAGCATAATCAGTGCGGGGCCTGGAAACACACACACACACAAGACACACACACGGAAGGGGGGGGCGAACCTACGACTATCACATGAACACACTACTTTTGAAGCATTTACAAAACGCTACCGAGTTTGCAAAAAGGCCCTGTCACAGGCATATTTTAGGCGGGGCCGCAAAGACAATAGTTGGCAATACCCAAAGGCATGTGGGGCGCTGCATAATCATCGCAGAGGCAGCTGGAAACACACACACACACCACGGAAGGGCACTTGACTATCTACATGAACACACACTGTAAAAAACATTTACAAAACGCGCTACCGAGTTTCAAACGGTTCACAGGCATATTTGTAGGCTGCACGCCCCCCCAAGACAATAGTTGGAAAACCAAAGGCATGTGTTGGGGCGCGCATAATCAGTGCAGAGGCAGCTGGAAACACACACCACAAAAAAGGGGGGCGAACCTACGACTATCTACATGCACACTACTGTATGAAGCATTTACAAAAGCCTCCAGTTTGCTAAACAGGCTGTCACAGGCATACAGGCTGGCGGCCCCCAAGACAATAGTTGGCAATCCCAAAGGGCATTTTTGGGGCGCTGCATAATCAGTGGAGGCAGTAAAAACACACACACACACAACAACACACACACACACACACACACACACAAAGGGGGGCAACCAGCCATCTACATAAACACACACATTTGGCATTTACAAAAGCTACCAGTTTACAGCAAGCTGTCAGGAGGATACCCCGTGAGGGATTTTGAAAAGGCAATGTGTTGGACAAGGCGGTGCACTCCACCCTGTGGACACAACACGTTAGTGCTGCAGTGGTGTAACACTGATCAGACACCTGCATACTGGGCATGCTGCATTGACCCCACACAGACATGCATAAAATTTTGGGACGGCATGGGGGGGAATGTGGACCGGTGTGTCCAGCCACAAACAAAAACCTGGCCATCCCAAAAGGGGGCCCGGGGGGATAGGGCATGCAGGGTTACTGCAAGGCTGCGGTGTGCACTGTGCTTTTTCTATCACACAGCTCCCTTTGGGATGCTCAACCGGTCGGCACAGATCAGACATGTACACAGGGTGCGCCCGGGGGGGGTTGGGACCATCCTGTGTGTCCGCCCAAAACAGAAACCCCGGTCATCCACAGACTTTGGCGGGGGAATATGTGGTGCAATTAACCATGTGTGGACTGGCCACAGGTTGCATGCTCAGACAACCCTCACAAAAAAGGATACCTTCACAGATGTCCAGGACATGGTGAGTGGGCATGCTCTCAAAACAGCATTTGGGTGACATGAACCCCCCAAAAAGGGGAACATTACCCATGGCACAACCCAGTACCCCAGCAGTCCCAGGTGTTGGCACACCTGGCCAGTGTTAAAACAGCCATGCCCCATACCCAATGTCTGACAGTTCTGCCCATCACGCATGGTGAGGATATGCCCCCCAGGATGTACAGCCCCCAATGGTGATGCAAAACCATGTGGATCCACTGGTCATCCACTCATTTAAACCCAAAACCAGCATGGGGACCTCAGTGATGACCTCTCCACAGAAAACCACACACATCAAAGACCTGTGGTACCCCACATGTCCTCCATGCCAATGTTGAACAGAGGCCAGACCGGCCAGAAAGCCTTCCCCGACCAACCCCCTTTTCTGCAAAAGGCAAACAAAGACATCAGGACCTTGTCCACCACAGGTAGGCACATGGTGTGGTGGACCCCAGCCACTGACTACCTGCATCAAAAGTTGGAGCTACTACATGGGGGGAATGAAATACCAGGGAAACCATCACCCATTCATACCGGCGTCACCATCGGCCCCACAAACCCATCCAGGTCCGCTCTGGGGGTGGTACTGCAGAGGGCCCTGAGACAACCACAGGGCCTTCCCTAACTGTGGTAAGGACATGGTTGGGGCCCCAGACCTGTGGAAATGGTCCCGAATGGTGTATGCACCCACAGACATTGTCTGCATACTACAGGACATGTTCCCTGCATATATCCCCCCAAAAGGGCAAACCATCCCACCAGGTGTATCCTCCCAAACATGTCATATGGCCTGGGGTGATCCCATATCTCTATGGGTTTACCGCCAATGGGCACCGATGGTTTTCCCCGGCTGTGTGCCCCCCCTTTTTTGAGGGCCCCCGGAAAATGCGGGCCCCTGTGCCATGTTAGCCTCACTATGGGCTATGTCCCCAATGGATGCCATATGGCATCTGTGGTGCCACTATGCCAGGGTAGTGCACCTATGGACTGTCAACAGCCACACCCCTTGCTTTACAAGTGTTGTCTGGGGTTTTGGAGGTCCATACAGGTGGTCATGGTTCAGATGGGTGTCAGCCAATGGAAAATACCCACAACTACATGTCAAGGGGGGTCCTGCCTCCCAAACCCGCTCTCCAGTCTGGAGTGTTCCCCAAAGGGCCCTTGATGGGGAAAGTGGGTTTTCACACAGTCCATGACCTGGTGGGGGGTTAAAAAACCCCCCATGGGACCCATGTAAAAGGGTGGCATACATGTGGGGACATATGTCAGATGCTTTCCCCAGGTTGGGGGCACACCACACAGGGTTGGGTGAAGGTGCCGTCACACTCATATCTGGACCCAGTCCCCCAGGGCTCACTCCGGCCCCCGCCAAAGGCATCCGACCCCCGTATGCAATCATGGGGTTTAGCAAAAAGGTATGCAGATGACTCACCCCCGGTAAACCCCCTGTTACAGAAAATCCACCTGGGCGTCATAGACTGACTGGTGGGGCCCTGGCCTGCTACCAAATGCCAAAAAGGGGAGACCCCGTGTGAAGTGTTTCCCCAAAGTCACATGTGGTGGTGCCCTTAAAAATGGTGGACATGTTCAGGGTGGCTCCCCCCTGTTGGCAACCTCTGTCCCCAAAACAATGGCAATTGGGGGTGAAGACATTCCTTTTGGCCTCCTGGTCTTTGGAAAGGGAAACCCCATCAGGGGGGTTTCCCCTTTACCCGTACAATCCCCCGGCAAAACTCAACAAGGGGCAAGTTTGGGGGCCGGTGTACCCTTTTCGCTGCGGCAACCCGGGGAAGGAACCCGCCGGGGACGGCAATGCCAGTGGGGGCTGGGGGCATTACCCCCACCAGGGCGCCGGGGACTGGCCCCCAGGATGCTGTGGGGACATTTACCCCGCCCCCATCAACAGGGAGGGGCGTGGGAAACCCCATTTGGGGGATGCCCAAAAGGGTAAGGAGGGGACAACCCGGGGGGTGCCAGGGCCCATGTAAGGACCCCCGATTTTTTCCAACGCCCGGGTATGGGGGGACAATTTCATCGTGTCCCCTTAGCCAGGGATGGGAAATGTGAAAGTACCAACATCTGGTACACACGGGGGACTTTCATTTCGTGCCAAAATACCAATCCCCAATGGCCCATTTTAACAAAAACACAAAAACAACAAGACACCTTCCTATTGCCCACCCTGCCCCAAATATGCACTCAAAAACCCCCAGGAGCGGCAAAAACATCACTTTAAAACCTGTACCGGGACAAAACCCAAAAAGGGGCCCCTTTGGGGAACCGGTTTTACACTCCCTTTGTCACTTTTTGGTAAATGCATTAGGCATTGTTTTGTGGGGTACCCAGTTTGGGGGCTTTTTGCACAGGTAAGGGGCCCCGGGGGGACCCCTGGTGTCTGGGTGTAGGGGGTGCCCGGGGGGCGCTGTTTGCGGGGTGGGTGGAGCCCTAATTTTTCGCTGGGTGGGCCCCCAGGGCCCCGCCCCCCTCCCGTTTCCTAAGGGGGAGGGCAGCCCCTGGGGGGGTGAACCGTGCAAAGGTGTTTACGCCCCCTTGTCCCCCGGGGGCCGACCCTGCCCCCCGGTGCCGGGCCCCGTGGAACAGCTTTTCCACTCCGATGCCAAATTTCCGCCCGGAAACCGCCCCGCGGGGCCGCCCGCCCCGGCCTGTTTTCCTTGGGATTTGCGGAAATGCTTTTACCCCTCTTTGGGGGGGGGTTTGGGCCACCGTGCAAGGTGGTTTCCCTGGGACACCGCCCTTGCCCCCACCCCCCCAAAAACCCGGGGCCGCCGAGACCCCTCAAGGAAAAGGGGGTTTTATGAACCCAAAAAACCCAAAAACCCCCCAAACCCCACCCCCCCCACTGTATTTAATGGCTTTGGGTTCCCCGCCCGGGCACCGCCTTCATTTAAAACATCCCTGGTTATACCACCCCACCCCAAAAAACCCCCCAAAAAAAAACCCCCACCAAAAACCCCCATGCTGCGTATGCACACCAAAAAAGGGACAGTGTGGAAATTTGCAGAACACTCCCCGTGGGGGCAAAGGAGTGCTGACGTCAAAATGGAAAGGTTTTTTGGGTTTGTGGCCCGGGGAATGGGGTTTTGGGGGGGGTTGTGAGCCAGTGGGACAGCTTGTGGGCCCCCGGCCCATCCATGCTTCATCATTTTGAAATTTGGGGACATTAGGACGATGCGGAGGAGGGCTTACGGGCACCTGTTAATACAAAGACCCAAAATGGTTTCCCTGGGGGCCCAAAAACCAACCCCCAACAAAAACCCCACCAAAAAAACACCCCCCCAAAACAATCAGGGGTCACATTCCAAACAGGGTGTGAGCCCCGGGATTCTGTGGCAATGTACAAAATCCTGTGGGGAACAGGGGAAAAGGCAGGGGGGGGGCCCCTTTAAAACCCCCGGCGTCACACTCGGTATTTCATTTATCATGATACAATCGTGGCAAGTTTGGGAATACCAAAATTTTGGTGCAACCCCCTTTGGGAAAGGGGACAGAAAAATGTGGGTTTGGGACGTTGGGGGGGGCCAAAGCATGCACCAAAAACATGGGGTTTTCAAAACCCCCTTTTTGGGTTTTACAAATTGGTTTCAAACTAGTGGGTTTTAAAAGGTTTGACTTCCCCTAACCGTGGCAACCAGGGGGGTGGGGGCTGGCCAGCACAGGAAACAAAAGCCAAAAAGGTTTGCACGTTGGAAACCCTTTCCTGGAACCGTTTGGCTTCCAACACATATATTGGGACATGGGGGCACCTGAGTGTTGGGAGGGAAATCACTGGGGGGTTCTCCTGTCCGGGGTTTTTCCCGTGGAACCCCCAGTTGAACTGGTTTTCCCACCCCCGTTCTTTGGGGGAACAGCCTGAGGATACCACCTTGTTTGTTTCTCTTGTTGTGGGTTTGACTTTCCCCCAACCCCCCTTTTGGGGTGGCCCAACTCACTTTTTTTTTGGGGAGGTTTTTCCCCTTCTCCCGGAAATTTTTGGACGGGGTTGGTTTCGCTATTTTGCAAATCCCAACATGGTTGGCCCTTTTGGAAACAGCTTTTACTTTGGAGGGAGTACCCCCCGGCGGGGCCAGGGCCCCTTAAACCCCGGGGCTTTTGGCCCCCAAACACAGTCCCTGTGGGTTTGCCATACTGGACCCGGCTACCGCATCTCTGCCCATTGTGGCCCACCTTTTACATGTGAATTCGTAAAACCCCCTTGTTTGTGGCTCCACCCCGGGACCCACTATGCAGTGGGTTGTTGTGATGTTACTCGGGACCCGTAATTTTCATGTGGCCCTGGGGAAAACCAGACACTTTCGGAAAGCCTGCAAAGCCCTGTCTTCAACACCCGACCGTCTGAAAGGGGAACCCCAAAGGTATAAAAGGGGTTTTTCCAGCACATGGGGCTGAACTCAGCATTGGGTTCCGCATGAATGCGGGGGCCACATACTCTGGGTTGAATGGGGTGGGCCTTTTCCTGGGGAAATTTTTTTATGTTTGGTTGCCCCAGTTTTTTCCCCTTTAAAACTGCCCCTTTTGGGAGGGGTTGGGGAGGGCCCCTCCACTGACGGTGTTCTTTGGGGTTTTCCCGGGGTGTCCCCAACTGGCCGGGGGGGCTCCTTCCTCTGTATGGTGGGGTGTTTGGCCCCAAAGGGGCCAGTGTTTGGCCAAAGCACCCAGTGGGTTTTTCTGCCATTTCCTGTGATGCCCCCAATTTTTTGTCTGGGTCCCCCGCTTTTTCCCCCCCGAATTCCCCCCCCCCGGGGTTTTTGGGGCTGGTGTTTTGGCCCTTTTTTTCGTTTTGACCTTCCCCCAAAGGTGGGGGCCCGGGGAAAGACCTAAACCCGTCCATGGGACATTTTTTGGGGCCTGTTTTGGAGGGGGGGAAACCGTGTTTGGGTTTGGGCCGGGGGCACATTTTCCCCCTAACCCACATTTTGGCCTTGTGGTCCCAATTTTTTAACAGGCCCCGTTGGGACCCTTCAGGGGGAAATTGTTTTGGGGGGCCCCCTTACCCCTTGGACCCCCCTTTTTTAACAAACTGTTGGGGGACCTTGCCCCCCCAGATTGCCAGGGTTTTGGGGTGGGCCCGTGGGAAAAAAACCGTACACACCCAAAAACAGTTTGGGGGCCCGTCCCTACCCATCCCACCCCCTTTTTGGTTTGGGGTATCTCACATTTGCCCTGTAAATTTCACTTATTTCCTATGTGGGGCTTTGTTTTTTTTGCGTTGGAATTTTCTGTTTTTTGTGCCCCATCCCGACATTTTCCCCACAGGGGTTTCCCCCGGCAGTACAAACCCCCGAATTTTTCCCGCAGGGGCACAATTTTTTGGTCAAACCCTTACAACCCCTCTCCCGGGTTTTGGGGTTTTTCCCCTTAAAGGGCCAAAGCCCCCGTTAGTGACATACAGTACCCCCCCCTTTTTACAATTTACCAAAGCAGGACCTTCCCCCCCGGGGTTTTTTCACCCTGTTGGGTGCATGGTGGGTATGTGCCTGCAATCCATCCTAGGGCCATAAAGAAATTTTTTTACCCAATTGAAACATTTCTATAATGTGTTCAAATTTCCTCCAGTTTTGGGTTGGGGGCCCAAATTTGGGGGGGCCCCCCCCATGGGGTTTTTCCCCCCCTTTTTTTGCAAATTTTTTCTTTTGGTTTTTGTGGCCCCCCCGTTTGGGGGCAGCCCCCTGTTTTTGCATTTGGGTTTACATTTTGGCGGGGCATTTAAGGGTTTTGGGTTTAAACCTTTTTTCCCGAAAAATTCCAGGTTTTTTTGGGGGGCCCACCGCATTGTACAATTTTCTTTTTGGCCCAAACCCCTTTTCCCCCAACCCAACATTTTTTTCCACTTGCAGGGTTTTTTGGAGGTGGGTTTTCCCCTTTTGCACAAATGTCCCCCAAAACAGTTTTCCCCCAAGGGTGACTGCAAATTGGGGACGGGTTCCTGTTGGATTTTACCCTTTACAACCCTGCTCCCAAAGGGTCCTGGTGGTGACATTCCAAAAAAACCCCCATTCCTAGCAGCACATCCAGTTGAATTCCAAAAATCTTTTTTGTAACCATGCTAATCCTGGTGCCCCCCTGGGGCCCACCAAAACAGTGTGGTTCCTTCAAACAGGGTTAATACACCACACCGGAGTGGCCCCCAGGGGGGCAGGCAGTTTATTCCATGAACAGTATACAGGCCCTTTTGCAATTACCTGTAAACAAAGCACCCACTAAAAGTGTCTGCCCTTTTGCAGTGAACCCCGTATGACATTGTGGGACATGGCGGGCTGTGCCTGGTTTAAACCCTGGTGTGTGTCCCTTTTCCCGTATGGTTGCTGCGGGATATCTACATTGGCCCACCTTCACTGGGGCTGGACATGGCAATGTTGGCACATGTGTGTTTTTCCTCTGTGGTTTTTTAACCACATAGGGCACATACGGGCATCGGCATTGAGCCCAAGTCCTTCTCTGCATGGTTCACATTCTTTCCCCCAGGGTTCACGGTGGCATGATTTGTGACAAACTTACCTCCCCGTTTGCTGAACACAGTCCCCCAAATTTTTCACGGGGCCCGGGTGTCCGCCCAACCGGCCAGTCCGAGACACAGCATACCTCCCATCATTTTGGGCTCCCCACACATTTTCCCCACACCGGATTTACCAATACGTATTTTCCCCGCACTTCACATGGTGCCATTTTAGTACCCCTTTTTTTCCACAACCTTGTACAGCTCAACACTTACACCCAGGTTCTGCCCCGGGGTTTGGTCTGTCAGCACCCAGTTGCACTGCTATTATTGCCCGGTTTGTAGGGGACACATCGGCCCTGATCGCTGCTTACACAACCACCAAAAACCATCCTGACACCCCCCCGCATCAAAACCTCCATGTTCGATGTAGCCATCCCCCCCCGTTTGTAACATCCCGCTTTCCCTCCCCGCTACCAAAAAACCCCTAAACCAACATCCCTCAGCCATCATCACTACGGGGGGTTAGGGGTGGCACCCCCCCATACATCTATTCCTTTCCCCATTCCAAATCATTCTGCTCATTTCACACTTTGGGCCCGTTTCCCCAATAACATGGGGGTCTGGGATTTTACAACCCAAGTGGTATTCCTTTCCCTCACAGTCTGGGCACATGGACTGTTCATAGTTTTTTACCTGTTGTTGTGTTCACTTTCCATGGGTTTTCCCGTGGTGCATAATACCCAAGCGTTACACATGTGCCCGACTTCATTGGGCCCTAGCAGTGTTGGTTTTCCTGCTTTTTCTACACCCCATTAAGCAGCTAAAATGCACAGGGGTGTTCTCACCTGGCCCCAAGGGGGGCCTCCAAAATACACCTCTCACCACTCAGGGTTCCCAAACCCTTTTACAGTATTAACCCTGTGGCACTCATGACTTCACAAGTTATGTCTGGGCAAGCCCAAAGTCCCCCCAAAGCCCCGTTTTTGTATCCCCCAAATGGCGTTCTGTTTGCAGGAGCAGTCTGCTGCCCCCATGACTTGTCCCCGCCCCAAAATCCACACTTAAAACACACATGGTGGACTGCTTGCACAGGGGCCATTTACACCCCTGATGGGCCTTGTTTGGTGGGACACACAACATGTTCACCACCGACTATGCATGCCTTTTGGCACCCTTTTTGGGGGTTTTGTGGCCCCACCCCTCCCCTCTGGACCTGCAATTTTCAGGGGTGGGGGGACAAGGGGACACATGACTGATGCCCTTTTCCCCCGCACCTTCCCCTTTTTCATTCGGTACCATCCGCTCACATTTCCCTATGTTCGGCATTTCCCCGTGTTTTACATTCCACATTGCAGGGTATCTGTGATACGCTTTTTGGGACTTCATTGCACTTCCTCAAATGTGGCCCCTATGCTATATTTTCATTCCCCTCCGTGACACGACGTAATGCCCATGCCCCCCTTGGCACATTCTATTCCTTCTGTTTTGCACCCATGGTTCTTTCAGATTTCTGGTTCATTGTCGTTCAACCCCATGCCCCCAAACCTTTTTTAGAACACGGGGGTTTCCCGGAAAGTCCCTTGGCAATTGTTTTCTGGGATGTACACAATGGCCCCCAAAGGGGCTGTGGGGCCCTATTACCCATCGGGGAAAGTGCAACTACCAAATTTTGGAAATTCTACTGTACCGGGGCCCTTTTACCCGTGCCAAACACATTCACAGGGGGTTCTACCTTGGGTTTTACCTTAAAAAGGTCAACGTTACATTTTAGTTGTCGCTTCCTTCCCCTAGGTTGCTTGAAAAGCGTTTAAAAATTGTCCACCCGTCCACTCACAGGGGGTTGTATCTGCCTGGGGATTTTCCACCCTTCTGATCAGGGTTTCTTCAAACGTCCCATTGTCAACATGACTTGCTACCCGGGCCCGTGGTCCACAACTCCCCTTGTGGGGTGGCCTTCCTCCCCGGGGGGAAATTGTACTGTATGGATACGTTGGGTTGGGGAAACCCCCTTACCCCCGCGGTTTTTAAAAGCATTGCTCCGTTTGCCCCTTATGGCATACCCGGGGGGTCTCTTGTACATTGCCATGGTTTTCCCGGCCCGTGGTTTTGGGAACTTCCCCCCATGGAAGTTTGGACATGGGTTTTTGTTACCTCCTTTTTTTGCCTTTCATTTCCCTTGTGGGCCTAAAATTTTGGTATGTTTAAAAATTGGCCCCCCGTCCTTGCGCGCCTGTGATCTGTCATATTTTTGAAAATTCCTATCCCCCTTTTATTTCAATAAAGACATGGCCCTCTGGGAAAGGGCGGTTTAAAACCGGATCACGCGGGATTGTGCACTGTTGCTGTACCTTAATAAAAGTTTTTCTGGGATTGTGGGTACCCTGAACTGCTTTCATTGTTTGTGTTTGCCCCCTCGCCTGGGGAGGGTTAAACCCGTGTTTTCGGGAAGTTTTGGGGTTTTGCCTGCTGTATCCAAAAGGTGTCCTGAGATTTCTCACAAACCCTTTTATTGAGTTGCTAACATTTTTTTTTGTATGTACATTCCTAACTTTGCCAAAAATAAGCAACGAACTCTAAAGTCCTTTCTTAGCAAAAAAAAATGACAACCGTATACCGGGAGGGACCCGTAAAATCTGGGTTTTCCCCATTTTCCCCCTTTTCCTTTTGAAAGGGGGGGGCGGGCCCCCGGGGGTTTTCGGGGTTAAAGGCCCCCCTCTTACGGTCCCGTTGTTGGGATGCGGGCCTTTTGCATTCTTCCAATCCCCCTTTCCTTGGGGCATTCTTTACCTACCCACCGTTACAAATGAAGATTCTAAAATTTGGGGGAAAACCCCTACATGCTGGGGTTTGACATCCTTTTCCCCCGTTTTATTTGCTTATTCCCTTTTTCCTTTTCACTTTTTTCCCCCAAACAACGGGAAACCATCTTTCCTTTTAATTTGCCGGCATTGGGTTTCACCTCTTTCCCGGTGGAAACCCCTATAGGGGGACCCCCCCCTTTTGTTTCCCGGGGTGGATGGGCTTTTCCCCGGGGGCCTTGGTTTTAAATTTGAATGGTATTATTTATAGGTTTTTTCTATCCCCATGGGGTTTTACCGGTGTTTTTTTTTATGGTTTTGGGACATTTCCCCGTGCCTGGGGGCCCGGATGGCGTTTCACAAAAGGTTCTCTTTATTTTCCGTACAACTCATGGATGCGCCGCCAGGTTTCCCCAACTTGGGGGTTGCGCGTATTCACTCCTGTATGGTTTTTCACGTTTTAGGTTTCCCTTTAATGGCAAGGGGAATTAGTGGGGGGCGTCGGGGTTTGATCCAATACAAACCCGAAGCTTTTTTGCCCATCCGGGTTGGGGGGGGTCGGGTTACCCGTTTTTTAATGTTTTTTTTTATTCTGTTCGGAACTATTGGGGTTTTGAGTTTTCCTTCAATCTTAAATTGCATTTGTCCTGTTCCCGGCATTTTTTCCAAGTTGGGATTTTTCCTAACTTGGGGGGTGTACTACCTACCCCTTTTTGTGGCTTTTACCCCCGGCGGGAAACCTATTTCCGGCTGCGTTACTCTGCCTCAATTTTTTTACATGTATGTGTTCGCCAACCTGGGGGTTGGCCATATACCTGGTTTTTCTCTCCCTTTTATCTCCTTTTCTATGGCCCCGTGGGAATTTGGGGCTTTCCTTTTGGGTCAAGCCATGGGAGATTGGCTACGTGGGGCTGTGACCCCTAGGTTTGTCATGCCCCGCCCGTTTTTTCGGTTGCGTCCCCTTTAAAATTTTTACTGCACAACTTAAAAACAACCCCGACAATTCCCCCCATTTCCGTGGCGTCAATTCATTTTATGGGGAAAAACAAGTAGTAAAGGCCTGGGGGGGTGGCAATGTTGGGTTGCAAACCTTGCTGTAGGTCTGGGAATTTTTTGTGTTTCTTCAGTGGCCCTTTCCATATGGTACACTTTTCCAGGGGTTTATTTTTACATTCCAACAAATTTTTTTAGGGGACTGTGGCTTTGGGGGAAATGCAGGCTCACGTTTTCACCCCGAAGGGGGTTTCAAAAGGACACCCTTATTTTCCCCGCTTGGACCAATACCTCTTGGGGGGGGGCGTTTCCACCCGTCCATGGTAGACCCAAAGGGTTTACCTTTTAAAAGGCCAATGGGAATTTTGATCGCGGGGCATGCCAAAATAAAGGAGTCAGGGCAGCAAATTTTGAAATCGCGTGCAACACTTTTTATTTGTTTTTTCTTTTTTGGGTTTTTTACTAAATTTTTTTCCCCTTAATAATTATGGGAAAAGGGTTTTTTTTCCAAACTCGGAAATTTTCCAGTTTGTTTTTTCAGGCCAACTCCCAAAGGGGACTTTCCAATGGGCAGGGTACCCCCCCAAACCCGACTGGTGGACCCTGAAACCCCCCAAGCCGGGGTTTAAATTCCGGTTCTTTAGGTCTTACCTCCCGCCCCCCCTGGTTCGGGTTTTGGGGCCTTGTTTTTTTGTTTCGCGACACTTACCTTGCTCCCCGGGGCCTTTACCCTGTTGCCCTTTTTTTTCTTGGGTTTCGCTTATTTTTACTTTTCTGAAATTTCCTTCTGTGAGCCCGGATGTTTCACTTCGCATTGGGGGGCTTCCCCCTTTTTTGCCGGCGGGTTATGTTGGGGTTTCCGCTGTATTTGGGGTTTGGGGGCCCCTTTTTTGGATCACATATCGTTTCCCTTACCCAAAGTTTGGTGGCGTCCCCTTTTCTTTTTATCGGGGTTACCTGGGGGAACCCGCAAAGTATGGCTTGGGTTTTCTTTTCCGGGGGTGGGTTTGGGTCTCTTTACCTACTGGGGGTCTCAGGGGGGTGGGCTGTGCCTTTTGCCCGGGAGTTTGGGGGCCCTTTTGGCCCCCCGGCTTTTTCCCTCCGGGTTTTCCCCTCTATTTTCATAAAAAAACTTAAAATGGGGCCTTTCCTGGGGAGTCTGCAAGGCTCCCCCGGGTTTCCGCAGGGGTGTTTAAGTCCCAAACATCATGTTTTCCTTTGTCTTCCTCTTATGGTTTTGCGTGGGGGCACTGATGGGGGTTTTAAAAAGGCTCCTCGTGCCCCATCCCCCCGGGGACCTTTGTATGTCCCCCCTCAAACCTATAAGCTGTGAGGCAGCCAGATTGGGGTCTTTCTTCCCTCCCGCCCCCACCTGTTGTGCATGACCCGGCAATTTGGGGGTACCCCGGTTTTTACTTACCCTGCCCCCTGGTACTTATTTCTATTGCAGATGCCCCAAACCCCCGGTTTTCCCCGGGGAACGGCCCAATTCTGCCCAAATTTCCCGGTTGGGGGCTTTATTCTCATGGGTGTGGTCTGGTCCCGGCTGGTTGTCCCCATGCTTCCGGAATCCCATTATTCCCGGTCCTTTGAAATCCGGCCGTTTCCTACACTCCTTTTGTCCCCTATTCCCCCCCTTTTCTTTGTTCTCGGGGCCCTCCACATTTGCTTAAATGTCCCTTCCCCCCGTCCTCCTTTTTGGTTGACCCCCCTTGGTCCCCCCGGTTGCACCCCCCCGTGGGCCTAGGGTTTTCGGCCCCCCCTCCGCAACTTGTTTGCCCCTACCTACCCGGGCCCCGGGGGCACCCGTATCAGTTAAAATTCCCGTTTTTTACACCCCATCGGCGTTTGGGAAAAGGCTGGGTTTTGGGATTCAATTTTAATTTTGCGAACCCGGGGATTCATTTTGGCTTGCCCCCCCAATTTTTTCCGGGTTTTTTTCCCAGGAAGGTCTGCCCTTTGAAATTGTTGTATTTCCCGCATTTTTACCCCCGAACTGGGTTGTCTTTTATCTGGGGCGTTATGTCCCCTTTTATTGGTTGGTTTTCATTTTTGTCTTTGCTTTCTCCTCCCCTAATTTTGCTTCAAGTCCCCTTTCCCCTTCTGCAATTATAATTTTCACTGGGGTTTCCCTTTCATTTTGGGGGTTTTTTTTTGTTAGGGTCATTTCATGTTCCCCTTTTTTATTTGATTCCCCTAATCCCGGTTTTGCCTACCGTAAAGAGGTTTAAGACCCCTCGTCCCCTTTTTTCCATTCTGTATGTACCATTATTTTCACCCTCTAGTTAATGTCTTTAAAATTTGCCCTAATATTTTTTAATGGCAATTTTGAATGTTTCTTACCCTTGGTGATCCCCCGTTGCCCATTTTGCTGGGGCCTTTTTCGTTATATTATTGCCTCATTTCATGGAATTACACTAATACCTTTAGGGGGGAACCCCCCACTTTGCAACCATTGGGGGGTTGGTTTTACAAATATGGGTTTCTTCATATTTGGAAGCCTTTTTGGGCAATTTTATATTTTTTTTGCTTTACAACCGTGCACACATCCCTCCTTTCTTTTAAAGGGGATTTAGATTTTTTAATTTTTGCTATTTTCTTTTACATTTCTGCCTTTTCCCCTTGGATTTGCACCTTATTACCCACTTTACGCCCTTGACTTGGTATTTTTAAATGAAATTTTTTGGTTTCATTCCCACGCTTTAAATGGGTCGCATTTTCCCCCTTTCTTAATCCTGGTTTTTCTACCACCAGTACATTTTTTCACTTTTTTTTTTAGACTCGCACATAACGGAAACCAATAATCCCGCCATTAACCACAGGAAGATTCTGACTTTTGAAAACTTGTGTGGTTATGCTTGCAGTTATGTTTTTTAACAAAAGAAAAAAAAAGTCTTGCTGGCTCTTTGTATGTCTAGGAGCTTGTTAACTGTTTCTAGTTGTAAAGTTGTTAAGTTTTTCAAATTTTTTGTATGTCTTGGAGCTTTTCTCTCCGGGCCTCTGCTGAAAATGGACATGCTGTCCAGTTGGACTTTCCCAGTAAACAAATGTACAATAAAATAAATAAATAAATAACACATGAAAAAAAGTATTACAAACATTTATCATTTCCAGTATCAGCATATATTTGTCAAGATCAGCTATTCATAGAATAACATGCTTATTGGGATTTCACCCTACACTTCCAGTGTATATTAGACTACTGTGGATGCAAAGATTTAATAAATGACACTTCAGATTCACAACTTATGTTATTACCACTCCTGTCATTGATATAAACATATAAAATTTAATTTCACATTTTCTTCAGGGTAAAAAAATGTCTTTAAATTAAATTAGCCATTAAATCATATTTGAATAACTTGCCAATAATTTATAAATGTAAAGTTGTTTTTCCTTTACTTTTAAAAAGTTTGCACTTTCCCACAGCAGTTGCAACAGAAATCAGCTGCCTGCAGGTAAATATGATGGCTTTCCAGTTACTAATGGAAATTCACATCTATTCACACATTTCTTATGCAAATGAAGCTCAACTATGCTGATCTATGTGAGCTACAAGGATCTGTGTTGGTGTATCTGGACTCATAGGCGTACATACATACATACATACATACACTTTGGGAGCGCATGGACAAGCTGCACTGAGCTACTCTGGCTGCTGGAACACACAGCAGTACATAGCATGTCTACATCAATCCTAACAATCACAAAGCATTTAAAAAGAAATTTGGACTAAATCATTATATAGCTTACAGTTTACTAGAGCATAATCCATAGTCATCCAGTTGAATGTGCCACACTTATTACTTACTGTCACTGGCTTTGACTAAAGCTATATAATACTAATTGATATTATTAATGCATTTCAGTTACAAAACAGCTATTTTAAAATGAGTGTCTCAAGCACTGTTAACATTCCCCTTCTTAATGCCTGGAACATGCTCACAAATCCTGTCTTTCACCACTGAAAATGGGGGAGGGGATCAGCATGTTCAGTGGTTCCCTGCTGAGTTGTCTTGGGTAACCATCTGAAGTGTCAGAACATAATAGAGTAAGTTCCAAAACAGAGACTGAAAGGCCAAAAACTGGGCTTAAATATATCAAATCTAAGATAGCCATTCCAATAATATTCCCTTTTCTCCATGGTATGGCAACCGCAGAGCTGATATCTCTCTCTATGTATAAATAAATATATATATATATATATATATATATATATATATATATATATATATATATATATATATATATGTTCAGAGGATGTGAGGGCTTACTCCCCACATCAGAGGGTACATACAGGCTTGCTCCCCTCCAAAAAAGGAAGTTTAAAGGAGAAGAACAATGTTCAAAATTCACTCTTCTCCAGAGCTTTCTACCTTTTTATATTTGATCTGTCAGCACTCAATATTACAAGTACTGACATTTCAATAGGCATCCATTTTTTTCAAGATTTTCTGTTTTAACGAAAACCCTCAAACAAAAAAAATGCATTTTCAAAATTCCTACAACTATTAACCTACAACAAACATATAAAACTATGTACACCTTCAAAAAAATTAAGTTTAAGCTTCCAGCTAGGAACAATTGTCCCAAATCGGCAGCTGCACCCACAGGCTTTACTCAAACTAGCTGAAGTGCATACTACAGCCTTTGTCACCACTTAAACTGATTTTTTCTGTTGTTTCTTTTTTTTAAAACACCTTTATTGAATTATCACTTGTGACATAGGCAGATCTGCATTTATATAAAAGTAATCAAACTGTATTAACAAGTTCACATTTACAAACTTTATATTTCACATATATTGCTATATGTCATATAACTTAAGCAATGCTACATAAATTATTCAATTCCTATCATTTTTAAACTAGAAACATCATTATTAAACCATCATTAATGGCATAAGCAATCATACATTTATATAAATGAAAACCAACCACATCAACATAATCCTAGTTGCAAGCATTTTACCACACAAACTATACTGACACACTCCCAGTTGCAAACATTATACATAATTTATAATCTATCCAATTATTTTCAGTCAAACATTACATAACTCGTTAAAGTTCTGCCTCCTTTTAAACCTCATTCCTCCCCTGTATGTATTGTTCCCACAATTCCCTTTTTTTCTATGTTGTTTGCCCCTACCTTTTTTCCTAAAGATCTCAGTACCAGTTCATTTATATCTATTACCGTATTCACTACTTCTAGTATAGTTGGTTTAGATTCCATTGTTTTGACATTAAGTTGACTGATTGACAAGGTGTTGTGACCTATTTAAATGAGGGGTTCTCTAAAAATCTATGTGGTCTTTGATGTTAGAATCAGAAGCTTCTGAAGCAGCTTGAGAGTGACCAGGATCATTTGAATTACTTCCCAAGCCAGTGACTGCTTTACTTGCATTTGAATATGCATTATTTTCACTGTGTTCAAGCTTGCCTCTTTTACATGTTTTTCGATTTAGGTTCACAAATGTTTTTGCACTTGTTGTCCTTAGAAGAAATGTTATTATACTGGACTTGGTATAACTTACATGCTAAGTCTTTGGTAAATACACTCATTCAGTTTTTTTTTTTCATTAAACTGTTTAACTTCTTAGAATTGTATTTAATAAGAAGATAAAATAGTTTAAGGGCAGTCCTATCAAATAAATTAACTAATTCATTGTATAATTTGGAAGCTGCATCAATTCCATTTGGAAATTTCTAAATTCTGAGCCCTTTTGGTAATCTCCTGCTGGCTATTCTTCATTGCAAAAACAAATTATCAGGCAACAGAGAGTGATACTTGATATGTTTGGACTCAAAAAGCATAAGTTGTTGAGCAACAGTTTTATTGTTAATGTCATGTTCCCTTAAAAAAATGATTTTTGAGCATGTAACATACATTAACAAGGGGGATATTAATGGTACAGTATTTCAGCATTCTCTTATTTGTCCAAACTAGAATTTTTTTTGTTTTTTTTGTTATTAGCAAATGAGTATCTCTGAAAGAGGAAGACCCTGGAAATGTAGACATGAATTAGAATTATTGCAGAAAATTAGACTCAATGCCATAAAGTTTGCAGGAATCAGTGACAATGTTTCCATATTGCCATTTTTGAAACTAAAATCTTTGGAATACTAACCGTAGATAAGTGTATGTGTATATAATGCTATACACACTCACACGCAGACACACACACACACACACACACACACACACACACACACACACACACACACACACACACACACACACACACACACACACACACACACACACACACACACACACACACACACACACACACACACACAAAATATCATTTCAATGTTTTATCACTTTAATTTTTTTGTGCATACTAGTGTTACTTCCTGATTTTGCTTGGCTAATGTAGATCACATGACTGATACTTAGTTTTTAAAGTGAGTTTAAGAATATTATTACAGGATGAAAAATTTTTGTTGTTTTTGGAATAAAGCACATTTAGTGAAGACAAGTCTGGGAGCACCTTTGGTTATTAGAAATTTGTCCCACAGTATCTTGGCTGTGGGCATTTTTGCTGTTTCTCATTTCCTTGTATCTTAGGCCAAGTGCATACTTTCTCAGGATTTGTTTTCTACCTCTGGAGGAACTTCACTACCAGGTGACTTCACTTTACTTATAAGGCAGCTTAACTGATACATAGACATTTCCAGTACCAGTGATGAGTCTTGAAATAATAATAATGATGTAGCAGAAGATTTATGGGTTGTGAGACATGGTCTTGACATCACAGGGGCACAGAGCACAGCCCCTACACATTCAAATGTATCCAAACTGGTACAAATATGTTAAGGTTTAAACACTTGGTTGAGTTTTGTTTCACAATTTGATGGTGCTAATAGTAACATTACAATGTAACATACAATATCATTTAAGTTTTATCCCATAATGTTTTTGTACATAATAATTTTACTTGCTGATTTTGATTGGCTAATGCTGATCACATGATTGATTCTTAATATTTATAGTGGAGCTGAGAATGTTTTTAACAGTTTTGCAAAAGTTCGTTTGTTGTTATAGGATGAAAGCTCTCAACTGCTTTGGGAATAAAACACATATTATTGTGAAGACAAGTGGAGGAGTTTACTTGGTTATTTGAGATTTGGTTTGCATGTCTGTACTATGGCTGTGAATCTGTTTGTTACTTTTACATTTCCATTTTACTCTTAGTTTTAGATAGGTTTTAAAATAATGGTAGAGTAACAATGTAAATTTACGTTACATGATTTCAACTATCTCCAGCAAGAAATGTATGTGTGAATGCAAAGATGTATGCATATATATGCAAAATGTATAAGTAAACATACACATATTTATAAACATACATTAATATGTTTACAGATATGTACGTGTATATACATATATGAATATATGTGCAAATACATATTTTTCTATCTAAATATATGAATATTTATATACACATACAGATAAGTACATAAATATGCTTATGCATTTACATATCTATATAGACAGATATGCTTAAACTATACAGTAATTGTTTTTAAGGAATTACTTCTATGATAAGCATAAAGCTTTTAAAAATACATTGGTTTGTGTATGCAATAAATAATTTAGTGCAGGCTGCAATATTCGTTGTTTTTCAGAAATTAAAAAATGTCTTCCTTAAAGCTACTTTTGTTGATATTATGAAAAATGTAGGTAAACTATCCAAGGCCTACTGCAAAGCAGATACTTAAATTAAAATGTGTACCAATGCAAAAGTTATAAGATGTACCGCACCTCCTCAACCAGACAAACTGGAACTAAAACCAATGTAACAGAGCAGTGGAAGTCATGACATTCTTCTGCTTTTACTTGCAGTAAACAAAGTTAGGAAAAAGTAGTAATAGGAAATAAAAACTGACACAGAATAAACAGAAATAATTTCTCCTCAGGAATTTGTATCAAGTGCAGAAATGCGTACTGTGATGTTTATTAAATATAAACATATCACACACTAACACATATATATCAATCCCTTTTGCTCTTCTTTCTGTTGCTGAAGAAATAATGCATTATAATCAAAGTCAGGCCCAAAGAAGAATAGAAAAATTAAGCGCGGGTGCTCCTGAGTATGCAAATATTAATATGTTTCTGAAATAAATTTTTTATGATTAAGCAAATCATTCTATTGAATATTAACTGAAAATATAATTTTTAAGTAATCAATCAGATATAAGAAATAATGAAATAAAATTGCAGAAATAATGTGCTACCATTCCAGCAGCAGCCATTTTACCACAATATTGCAGAATGTTTTTTTTTTTAATTTTACAATTTATTACCATTTCATATCTTACACCTGCTTATTAGATGCTTAGCAGTAATAGTTTTCAGACTATTTTCTCCATGTAAAAATGCATTACCATTTCATATCTTATTGATGCTTATTAGATGTTAAGTAGGCACTGTCAATAAGGTATATATTGATGCAGCACCAAATTATGAGTGAATTCATTGTCACCATTTTGTATATCTCTCTCTACACTCCCTCTCTCTTTTCATTTTAATTATCCATTACTTTAATTTTTTTTTCATTTCTGTGCCATTTGTGCTCCTGTTCCCATAGGTCAATAGATCCCAAGAGCAGCCCAAATACATTGCTCCTAGGTCAGGGGACATTTGCCCTCTGTCTGCCTAGAGACATATACACAGGGTCAGGTTGTTGACTCTAGCCTTATAGGTACCCTGATCTTTCACAGCCTGGTAAGCCATAAAGCACATCAACCTCAGGATCTCATAGAAGAATGAGGTGGAACGGGCAATGGAGCAGCACTTTTGGCCCATGCAAGACCTTCGACAGTGGGAACAAATCTCACTGTCCTGGTCAGCTTTGACCACTGATCCACTTCTACCACTTCAACATTAGGGACTTTCCCTGTATAACAGTCAGGCAGAGGAAACATTTGAGATCCTGCAGACTGGGATGCGATGGGCTTCAACAGCCTTTCACCTTCCTCCTTCCTTAATCTTCTCTCCTACACCCTCTACCATACTTCCTTCCCAAGATGCTCTGTTACATAAAACAAATTACAAAATAAGGGTGGTCTCTCCCTCGCCAAAATATAACAACCCTCCTCTCCCAATTCCCCAAGAATAACAATCTTGACATGTCCCTTCTGCATCTCCCTTATTGTTATGTCTCCCTATTTTTCATCTTTCCTTTCTACCAATTTCACACCTTTCAAATAATCTATTAGGGTGTCTGCATAATGACATCCCCTATAGGCAGTATATAAAACCCCTTTATATGTTTTTAAAACTCATTCTGAATAGCTGCACTTGGTGTTGCTTGCCTTAACAGCCTGTCATTACTTGTAGTGAGCTTACACATAAGTGTGCCCATCCATAACTCCCAAAAATTGGGACTTTACATTTTAAAGTATTAATTCCACATAAGGAAACCATTATTTTTCCCATTTTAAGCAGTTTGTGCAAGTAGATATTGCTTCACAAATAGTTTAACACTGCTATAGTCATTGCAAATAACCTGCCCCAGTATGAAAAAATATCATATGTCTCTTACTTGCTTCTTGCTTCTTGCTGTGGGATTCTTGCTAAAATTCAAAGTCTGATTATATTTGCATTCACAGTCTGTTGCATACAGAAACTTGCAGAATATACACTGATGAGAGAATATACTTTGCAGCATCAACTTTAAAGAGCAGTAACAAATAACTTTTTATAATAAATCAAACGAAACCACGTTGCAGCTTAAAAGTACTGTTCCAACTTTACTTCTCATATAGTACAGATGATGTGAGAGATATAACATTTACCTCAGAACACCAAATGTGTTCCTACCATATCCCTAAACAACTGGATTTATACAGCTCTTTATATACTCTTTTTAAACATATTTTGGAGAATTGCTTATCCTGTAGAAACAATACTAAACTTCCTTGTTTAACAATGTCTTGTAAGAGACCAGCTTTTCTGACAGTGTGAATATCCTGTAACAGTGTCCTGATATCCATGTAGAAAAACATATTTTGAGGAAACACATTGTCCTGTATTCTATTTGAATCTGTGTATAGAAACATGTGTTCTTATGTCAATGCTGATAAGCATATCCTGTTTTTTATGAAGAAAAACATATTTTTGAGAAAACACATTGTCAGAGATCAGCTTTTCTGACAGTGTGAACATCCTGTATTTTATTTGGATCTTTGTATAAAAAACATCTGTTCTTATGTCATATCCTGATTTTCCATGCAGAAAAACATGTCATTGTTCTTTAAAAGCAGATTTTGCATTTTTGTTCTTGCATACATATCCTGCTTTGAGTCTGTAAGGGAATAATGTCCATTCAGCAGATTCCTTTTCCAGGTCATGGTCATTTAGTATGACTGCTGATCACATTTTACTTAAACTTTGTTTCTGCATTTAAGCAAGCCTTTTCTTTCAGCATATTTACAACATAATTAATTTCAGATTTATATTCATAAAATCTAACAATTCCCTCTGTTTTTAAACATACTCAAAATATTTTATATAGAAAACACAAGAAACAAACCTTTAGTTTGATACAACAAATCAAAATGCAATTTTACATAGTTAATACAATGATATTAAAGTATTACTACCAAAACTGAATGTATTTAATAACTTTTTCTTTTGCAGACCATTCTGTGAAAATATTTCATCAGTTATGAGCTGTGTCTGCTTTAATGTTATTATTTTTTTTAACTTGATCAATTTATTCTTTTGCAATCACAGAATTTAATTTATGACTTAGAACTGTTTCATTAACTCTTTGCAACTGTTGAACCAACTATAAGAGACAGTAACCATGTGCTACTGCAAGCATTTATACACTGCTGAAAACACAAAATTTCAATGTCATTTTAACCATAACATTGTGGTCATGTCTTTGAACTGCTCAATAACATCTTGGTAAAACACTGAACTGGGCTTAGATAATAAATATTTGAAAGCAGTTATTTTCCTGTGGTAAAACCAATGATATTACAACTTGACAAATTACTTTTGAACTTATTACAATGTATCCTGTACAGTATGTATTTACACAGACTGTTTGCTATTCATGCATTTCAATCTAGTAGGTACCCTGGACCCATTTTTTATTAAATATGGTTTTCACACATATTTATTACTAGACATTAATCTCATTTGTACTGAATTCTTCTGCATTTGTACATACAATGACTATAAAGTACATTTAGTCTAATCTTACAAATTTAATAACATTAATATTAAGCAAAATCTTGGAAAATGTTTGTCTCTTTAGAAACATCTAGTGGAATTGACACCAAATGCATATGTCATGTTATTTTAAACTACATACTCAACAATTATTAAAAATATTCATGCTTTTTATACCAACATTATTTTGCCAAAAACTTATTAAAAATAGTGACCATTCTTGCTCAATTTTTTTACATATCTTTTACTCTCTTTTGTATAGCTGTAATCAGTTTTAAGCCATCTCTTGTTTTTTTTAACTATCTCTTGTATAGCTTTACAGTTTAACAGGTTGTAAATACAATTTAATACTAAACAATACAATAATAACCATTATGATAGCTATTAACAACTTGTAAAATATCTTATCCTGTCAGGTTTAATCCAGTTTACCAGTATTTCTAATACATTAATACCTGTTTTTTTTCCTCTCCCTAAAAGAGTATTGTCAAGAATGAATGAGATATTTTTTTTCCTGTAGCTTTATTTTAGA
This sequence comes from Protopterus annectens, assembly GCF_019279795.1. Lineage (NCBI taxonomy): Eukaryota > Metazoa > Chordata > Ceratodontiformes > Protopteridae > Protopterus > Protopterus annectens. The sequence continues at coordinate 618,098,028 of NC_056729.1, read as the reverse complement.
CCCTTATTATTTATTTTTATGTAGCTTTATTTCAGACCCTTGTCACAGTCTGTTTATACAGTCAGTGTAAAACTGAGAAAGTGCCCCTCCCTCTTATACAGTCAGTGTAAAACTGAGAAAGTACCCCTGCCCCTGTAGTACTTCAGCACTGTTTACCTGCCCTATGCTGTGAAAATAGAATGTATGTCAGCCTAACACTATGGTTATACATTTATTTTATTAAATTATGAACTTTTGTCTGATTTGATAATTTTTTCTAAAGCTTTTGCTGTTTACTACCTCTACCTCTAGTAGGTATTTGCACCCTCCTGCACAATTGATTTGAACTGTATATATACTATAGCCCATTTGCTGGCTGTACTTGATGCAACTGAGGTTTTTTTTTTTTTTTTTGTCCTTTTAGCATTTACTTGCAAACAGATTATCAGTGACATCTATGCACAATTGTGGCATTTTATGACAATTACGAAATAGTGTTGCCTGTAAACATTTTAACAATTATGTTTTAATAACAATGATGCTTTAGAAAAACTCAAGCTACTTGCCTGGCAATCAGTCTTGTTGTTTATCTTATCTTTCCAGCATTTCCTGTAACTATTCATTCAGTCTAGGAAGGTCTTAGCTCACATTTCATACTCTGTAAACTATAGTTAATTCTTTTAGCATTTTTCCTTTAATGTGATTGTGATTTGCATAACTATGCATTTATACAACATAAATAGACATCATTTTACAATTACCTTACATGGATTTCAGTATTTTTTTTTTTAATTATTTAACTATTTAACTGTCCTGCCATTAATTTTACAAAAACTGTTTTACTAATGCCATATGTGATTTTATTTTTAAAATTCAGAACTTTAACTGTTTGGTGTTACTATATAATTATAAACAAATTGTAAAAAACAAAATAGATATTAGTTTAACCAACACATTTATATTTATATTATTTATATTTGCTGTTGTCTGCCTGTTATTCTTGTGTATTGTAACAGATGTACTCTAGATGAAAAGAACACACATGCATGTCTGTCTTGTATATGTATATCTTTATACAAGCATGTCATGTCTTGTGACTTTAAATTTTTACTCATCTATTTTTATTTAATTTTATACATTAGAACAGTTTTGTTTACCTTTTGACTATGCTAATGAATGGCATTCATATGCTTTACTTTACTGTAGTACTGATAGATGTCTTGCTTTAACTGAATGAAAGTAAAACATTTAAAAATGATTTGTCCAGACATCAGATCCTACTATCCTACCATGTATGTTTAACCATTTTCAAAACATAAACATATTATAAAATATGTTTCTTTTGCACAGATTAGCTGTGTATGCAGGAAGTTTTTAGTCTTTGTCAGTTCAGCTAATTTATTTCCTTTATCCTGCAACTTCTGTTGAATTTCCTTATAGTCTGCTTGATATGTCTCAGGAGAATGTTCTGCTGAATCTGTAACTCCTATGCACTTTTGAAAAGATGCATGTATAACTTGTCTAAGCTTCCTGAACTCATTGTGTCTGTCGTTTAGAAGTTTACTACATTCCTTTGTAACAAAATGTACTAGGGGTTCTATCAGTAACTGATTTGACTCACATGTGGTGACAGGACATAACTGTTCAACATCAGAATGTAATGGAAACACTTTACCCTTAGTTAATTCTTCAGATCTGTCTTTACCGTCTAGTTTTTTAGCAATATGATGCAATATTTTTTTATGACATAATACACAAAATGCAGTTTTTGTTGAAGCACACAATAAACATTTGTCATTTTTCACATGGTTTTCTTTGAGATACCAGCCAAACATTGTAATACATTTGCATAATGCCTTACTATCAACCTGCCCTAATAAGGTTTTACATTTACCAATGTGCTGTGTATACCAACATTGCAATTTACTAAAGTTTGGTTTACTCCTGCATGAATTATAAATAATATTCATACTATCTAGTAATATACAACCTGTCTAGGAATACAGAAACTATATATGAATATACAAACTGTCTTAAGAATATAAAAACTCTCTTAAGAATATACAAACTGTTTTAACATCATCCACACTAAATATGTGACACAGAAAAAAGTCTTACCAGTTAGCAAGAAAACAGGTGATCAGGCTGCTATTGCAGATGGCTGGAAATTTTTCAAAGTCACTTGAGAAGCTGGGAAAGCACAACAGGCAGTGGACTGATGGGCTAGTGGATATCCCCCTTTTCTTGAAGAATTTATGGCACTGCGAATTTCTTGAACTAGTCTCACTCCGGATTGTAGACGTCTAAAAAAACTTTACTACTGCAAGCTGCATAAACTGGAATACTTCTGTTTAGGATTTACATATAGGCATAGTGGCTCTGTTTGCAGATAACTGCTGTATAGCTGCAAATGCCAGGATTATCAATGCCTCCCTTAGTTTTTTGACACCAGTATGTCTTTCTCAGTGCACAGGAAATGTAAAGAACAGTTGTGTAAGTTGAATTTACCATAGCAATAGATATTCAAATGATCACTGCTGCAATAACCTTACCTATATGGGTTATATCCTGCCATGGATATAACAGCCAGCCAGCTTCCAAAGCTTCAGGGGAACCTTCCATGTGCTCAAACTGCTAACTACCTCAAGATGAGCTGATTAAAAGACAAATTTGGGTTTAAAGCCCTTCAGAGCTTTCCTGACAGCAGAGAGAGAGAGAGAGAGAGAGAGAGAGAGAGACAATACCAAAAAATAAATAAATAAATAATAATAATAAATATCCACACACTGGCATAAAAAACACACCAGAAAACAAGGGGGTAATGGAGGGAGGGAGCTTCTACTGCAGCAGTGATTATTCGTATACCTACTGTTATTATAATTTCAAGTTACACAGCTGTACTATGTTCTTCATATTGCTTACTGCTGCAGTAGCCTTAGATAATTATATTTGGAAAGAGGAAGGAGAAGGGATGAGGAGACCCTGGAGAATGATCCCACCAAAACTTGATCTAGATCTAGAGAAGGAATCAAGCGTATAGTGCTTTGCAAAAGTATGTACAAAAGACCAAGTAGCAGGTTCTAGAATATGTCTGGAATTGATCCCTTTTCAAAAAGCCATAGATGAAGCCAAGGCCCTGGTAGAGTGGGTCTTCACCCAGCATGGAATAGATTTTTCAGGGTGAGTATAACAAAAGGTAATAGCCTTAGACAATCATTTGGAAATAGTCTGTTTTGACACAGATGGACCCTTCTTCTTACCTTCACAAGAAATGAATAATTGATCTGAAGATCTGAAAGATTTTATTCTGTCAAGATAGTACCCAAGTTGTCTTTGGACATCCAAGTTATAGAACATCCTTTTTTCCTCATTTTAGGCTCATGAAAGAACACTGGGAGATGCATAGTTTGTGTTAAAGGAAACTTGGATATCACTTTGATCATAAAAAGTTTGGTTCTCAAAGAAATCCTGTCCCTATGGAAAATGAGATAGAGTTGACCTGCCATAAGAGTTGCAACTCAGATATCCATCTTGCAGAGGTCAGAGCAATCAGTAAAAGTGTTTTTCATGTTAAGATCCTCAAGTTAACCACATTAGCTGGTTCAAATTTAGCAAGTGTTAGCTTCTCTAACACAAAATGAAGATCCCAAGTACAAGCCACCAGTTCACTTGAAGTCATCGTATGCTAACCCTCTTTCAAGATCATTTTGTCATGAGAATGCCCTAAAAGACAAGGATCCATGACAGACATGCTGAAATGGATGATAAATGAACCTTGATACAGGAATAAGAAAGGCTTTACTGGAAAGGCTTACCCAGACTCTGCTACAGTTTGCTGTGAGGGAAAGGTCAGTTTGCTTTTTATTTGTTGTATTTTGTATTGCGGTATTACCTTTTTCTATTTTGTATACTGCGAGTTGTTTTCTTTACACTGTGCTTTACTTGTATTCTGCTTTAAACTGCATATTAAAACTTGAAAAGAGACCACAGCTCTGTCTCTTGTGAGTCAGACAGAAATTAGAACAGGTCAATTAAAGAGTCACACATAAGTTAGAACAGGTCAGTTAAGGTAAATCATCTGTGAACTGAGGGGGTGGAACTAGAAACTAAACCTTCTATTTTAGGGATAAAATAAAACATTTCATAGTTTTACTGGAAAAGCTCACCCAGGCTCTGCTACAGTTTGCTGTGAGTGAAAGGTTAGTTTGCTTTTTATTTGTTGTATTTTATGTTACTTTATTGCCTTTTTCTATTTTGTATACTGTGATTTGTTTTCTTTACAATGTGTTGTTTACTTGTTTTCTGTTTTTAACTGCATATTAAAATTTGAAAAGACACCACAAATTTGTCACTTGTGAGTCAGACAGAAAATTGTCCCACCCTGCCTCCCGGTACTGCTGTGTTCTTAAACACCACTGTCTTTCTAGTTGCCGGCTCCTTATGTTAATTTGACTATATATCTCATTTCCTCTCTGCTTTTACTGGCTGGTGTGAGTAAGAACAAAATTATCATTTTGTGAAATCACTCACATTCAACTATTTAAATGTATTGCCATCCTACTGCATTCCATAGTATCAGAATTCAGACCTCCCCCTTTCAATCTATCTTGCTGTTTTAAAAATAGTGACTCTTTACTAAAACTTAAATTTTTAGACAGGTAAAACTTAAGTTACCTACTTCCACATCTAACTCCTCTAGTATAGTGCACACTGCAGTGTTTAGGATAAACCATTGTTTTCACCTTACCTTTAAGCATCTATTGCAAGACTACCAGTTATTGGAGAGCCCACATTCTGTCTCTCAGTAGTCATCTTGGGATTAGTGCTTCTGTTTTCTCCTGGTGAGAGAATGAGTGCAGTTACATTATTTCCTGGAGAGTGTTGATCACCAGAAAGCTTAATAACTGCTTTATAGGTGACAACTTGGAATCTGTACTTATATTCTGATCATGGTGAGAGTATGAGCAGAGTGCATTGATTTCTGACTCTTTCTGGTTGGAGAGTGAGTGTCTGTGCTTAACGTACCTGATTGGTCTGGTTGTTATTCGAGGTATCTACCAGAAAAAGCCTACACGCCTGCAGACTCCTGCATCATCTGGGACCAGACTGTGGATCAACAAACAGGCTGTGGCCTGCTTCTCTCTTGGGATTGGTGCTAACATTTTGCTTCTGGTGAGAGAAGAAGCAAAGGAGTATTGTATCCCAACAGAGTGAAGCTGTGTTGAGACCAGCATTAGTAGAAGCCAAGCAGTAGCCATTCATGCAATTCCCCTCTTTTCATCATTCTTGACAAGCTAATTCTTTATTTTTCAGTAAGTACTGTGTGATTTCTTGTTAATTTCAGAATATCTGCCTAAATACTTCATGCTTAAATTTTCAGGGTCTACGTATTAGTTTTCTCTCATGTGTTTGGCAGTGCTCTGTACAGACTCAGACACCTTGAATGACATTTTTCCTATAAAAAGAATGGTGCAACAGCTCTAGTACTTAGTAATAATGACCATCCCTCCTGGCATGTCTAAAGGGCAGTTCCCTGTGTTTTCTCCTATTAACATGATGAACTTGGGCATTCTGAGGCAGTGTATCAACTGTCTCATGTACACAGAGAACTCTCATCTCTTACCTCCCAACACTCAGACTTGTGAGAGATGCACTTATATATCTATATTGGAAGCCATGCACTTTCAAGCCAAGACTGAAATATCTGGTCAAGAGGAAAAGGTCAACACCTGCACCACACCACATGCAACACATAGCCCTCCAGAACACCCATCATCACAGCTTTTACATAAAAACATAAACCCCACACCCACCTTCATGGAGGTTCTCAATAGAAATCTACCCAAACAGCAGAGACCGCCAAGGCAGAAACATACTCAACCATCGCAACACAGCACAAACCACAAGACACATAGCTCACCTACACAGTGTGCCCTTCAACTTAAGCCCCTAAGGCAAAACAGCTTGACCAATACACTAATCATAGGTGACTCGATAGTGAGGCACACTGATGTCTCACTCACTAGGTTGAATAAGGAGACGACAGCAGTCAGCTGTCTATCAGGTGCCAAAATCTGACATGTAATACATGTGCTCAGGTCACTCCACAACAAGTACAAGTATGACTCTGTCACTGTCCATGTGGGTGTGAATGACCTGAGACACACCTCCCTGGACTACATGAAAATAGACATGGACGAGCTCTTGGATTATGTGGCCCAGGCAGGTATGACCCTAGACCTGAGCAGCATCCTACAGTTGCCCAGAATGATACCGCAGTACAAGCAGAAAATGATTGACTTCAACAATTGGCTAAGTTTCTGGTGTCATTCTATGGGGATCCTGTACCTGTCTGCTTGAGACAACATGACTGACAGACCTCGATGCTTTGCGAGAGATGGCCTGCATCTGTCACCCCTGGGATTCCTGATACTGGCTAAGGCTCTTGCCTCCCTTATAGTGCCTTTTTAGGTGATGTTTCAAAGACCAAATTAGCACTGTAACAGCTACAAATATACACAATCTGAGGGTCATGTTGCTCAATGCTAGAAGTCTAAATCTGAAGATGCACTTGCTCAAAGCACTCCTCAAAATGGAGAACATCAACATTTGTGCCGTAACAGAGACCTGGTTTAAAGCAGCAGAAAGCACCACTGTGCTACCAGGCTATAATTCATTCCACACCTTTTGGACCCAGAACATGGACTGAAGCTCCAGAGGCAGTGGTGTCTCCATATTCATAAAGGATATGCACACCTCTAGACTAGTAGCCCAGCATAACCCATTTGAGATAGTTCAGGTACAACTAACATTGAGTAAGATGGTGATTCAGGTCATAGCCTGCTATAGGTCCCCAACCATGTCACAAGACACTCACTACACATTCATAAGCACCTTGGAAATTATTAGGGTCCAACTCAACACTCTCATACTAGATGACTTCAACTACCCCTCCATCAACTGGGAAAACTACCCATGCACCAATACACTGGCCCAATGCTTCCTGGAATTCATCAGTTCCAATGCCCTGGACCAGCTCTTTCTTACCCCCACTTGAAGAAGCAACATCCTTGACATGGTTACCACTAACATAGGCAACCATTACTATACACCAATAGTCAATTCCTCCCTGGTTAGATTCTACCACAAACTAATCACCATGGAAATTCACATCTCACCCAGACCCACCACAAAGGTAACCACCATGAAAAACTTTATCAAAGCTGACCTTGGACTCCTAAAAACAGAGGTGGCTAACTTCACGACACCCATGTCAATGGAAAATAGATGCATGACTGCCAAATCATACACCAACACACTGTATGAACACATACATAAATGCATGGAACTAGCCATATCCAACAGAACCAAGATGCTCTCCTTCAAGAAAATGAAGCCAATCTGATGGTCCCCTGCCATAAATAAACTCTACAACAGAAGGAAGAAACTGTTGCAGAAAAAGGTGAAGTCCCAAGACTGGAAAAACTCCCTTACTAGCCACAACAAAAAGGTGAGATCTCTCATCAAAACCTCTAAAGCCAGCTATGAAGGCAGAATTGTGGCAGACAATAAAAACAACCACAAAGCATTCTATAGTTATTTCAAGAATCTCCACGGCAATACTCAGTTTGCTCTGATTTACTACACAATAGTACCTCCTATACTGAGCCAATGGATACTGCCAACATACTGGCCGACAGATTCAGTGTCAACTTTACCCCTCACCCCCCCCCCCAAATGACCAATCACAATATCGGAGGAATGCCAGGCACCTAGCATTACTGCAGCACAGGTAAAAGCTACATTATCCAAGGGCAGCAATACAGCTTTCATGGGACCCGACAATATCCATGGATGTGTTCTGCAAGAACTACAAAGTGAACTGGTACCACATCTGTGTACCCTGTTCAATCACAGCCTCACCTCAGGCTTTGTCACTACTGAATGGTGCACTGCTACAGTCATCCCTCTCCATAAAGGGGGAGTGACTACAAAGCCTGGGAGTTATCACCCCATTAGCCTGACAAATCTGATATGTAAGGCTATGGAGCACATCATCATGGACCTAATTAACAAGGATATAGGGAATCTCCAAACTCTAGATCCCATGCAATTTGGTTTTGAGAAATGTAGATCATGCCTGCTCAACCTGGTTGATTTCTTTGAGTCAGTCACCAGAGCTGTGGATGAGGGCAAGGCAGTTGATACAGCCTACCTCGATCTGGTCAAGGCCTTTATTACCATTCCCCACTCAGGAATCATTAATCAACTCACCAAACTAGACATCAACCCCTATATCACTAGGTAGTTTGCAAACTGGCTCACAGATAGAGCCCACAGTGTGAAAGTAGCAGATTCCAAGTCAGACTGCCAACCAGTCATGAGTGGAGTCCCACAGGGATCGGTCCTAGGTCCTCTCCTGTTTGGCATCTACTTCTCCAAAGTCCAGCCAACACAGAGGGACATTGGCTGATCAAGGTCACAGATGACTGCAAGCTGAGAGCCATTATTAATTCCCTTAGAGTAGATATCCTACAGGAAGGCCTCAGTGAGACCAATGACTGGTGTTGAAACCATGGCCTTAAGCTTAATGCCACAAAATGCGTCATCATCCCCTTTGGGAAAAACTCAGTTCCCACTAATTACCACATCGATGGAAGCTCACTGAACACTGAAGGTGTTATAAGAGATCTGGGGACACAGGTTCACAGCAACCTTTCCTTTGACCACCACAATGCCACTGTGGTCAGAAAGTCCTTCTATGTGGCACATCTCATTACCAAGGGTTTTGCATCCAGGAAGAAAGAGGTCATCATCTGTCTCTACTCTTCCCTCATTAGGTCAATCATTGAGTATAATGTCCCATTTGGCATGTACCTCACTAGACATATGCAACAGCTGGAAAGGCCACAAATCTACCTCATGAAAAGGATCCTAGGCCTTAAACACATGTTCTACATATACAGACTCAAAAAACTGCAGTTATTCTCTGTCTCATATTGTCTACTAAGAGGTGATCTCTGCTTGACTTACAAACCCATGTCTGACCCAGCTCTGTTAGAAATACTACATCTAAAGAAATCCCAATCCCTCCACACCACATGCTCCAAAGTCCTCAACCTCATTACCATAATCAGTAGAACATGCTGGAGGGACATGTTCATTACCCAGATACTGCCCATGCTCTGGAATAGACTTTCCATACATGTCAAGCAGAGCACCTCATTGGCCCTCTTCAAGAGTAATCTTGATGAGTGGATGGGAAATAGAAAGTTCTCCCTGGGTTCACTCCAGTGGCTCTATTTGACAGAGGCACGGTGAACTAACGTCAGGCGGCACTATGCCAGGGCACTTCTATGGGCTAGGCTTGTAAAGCCTCCAGGGCCATTAGCCTAGTACACACCTATGAACCTATGAACCTATGAATCATAGGATAGCAACTCACACAAATACTGTAAAACCAGAGAACAAGTAGCCCTGAATAGGTGCTGGTTATGTTGTTTGCACTAACTAATAAAACTTTTCCATTTCTTAGTATATGATTTTCTAGTAGCAGGCTTTCTTTCCTCCATTAGTGCCTGATGCATATCCTCAGAGAACAGGTGCCTAGAAGGAATTAAAACTCCATCATCCAGGCAGTCAGCTGAAGATGATTGGTGTCGTGGTGTATCAAACACCCCGATCTTGTGTAAGTAGATCCATTCTGTGTGGAAGATTGTGTTAATTGTTGCTGACCATTTCCAGAAAAAGGGAGAACCACAGTTGCCTAGGCCAGAAGAGAGTCACCAAATAATCTTTGGGTATTCCTTCTGAATCTTCAGAAGTACCCCGGATATTAGGAGAATGGGTGGAAAGGAATACAGCAACATTCCTGTCCAAAGGAAAGTAAAGGCACTTATCTTTTAGCCCTTCTTGTGTTGAATCCCAGAACAGAATTTTTCCATTTGACTGCTCAGAGATGAGGCAAAGAGGTCTAATTGAGGAACTCCACAAATATTGATCAAATCAAAGCCAATAAACACTGAACACTAGTAATTAAAACCAAAAAGTGATCGAACAAGCCCATACCGTGGTTGTATTTCTATTAAAGAAAATTAAGCCCTTTCATCAGTAGTATCTCCAAAGATTCACTCACATTTTAAATAGTTCACAGCTGATTACATGGCTAAAGACCTGATTAAAGAATTAAAAAACAAGAAGCCATTTTTAAAGCCAATATAGTTTTACAAAAAAAACATGGACCACTTGTTAACCAAACAATAACTCCAAATTATAAAAAAACACACATCATTTTTAGTAATAATAAAACCATAGTGTAATAAAACACTTATAAAACCAACTCTGCCTTTTGTTTCAACACACCATTAATAGAAATAGTTTCATTTACACCAGTGGGGACTGCCTCATTGTACCTTAGTTGCCTCCTCAATTCTTTGTATTCTAGGTACATGTCAGCCCATCAAACTTTCCTGTAAATTTTGCTGTTATAGTGTTGGTATAGTATACATGGCTATCTGCCAAGATTATAAAAGTTTTTACATAGGAAAAACAAAGGGCAAGTTTAGAAAAAGAATTTATCAGCAGCAATATGATATTTCTAGGTGGAATGAAAGAAATGTCCTAGCAAGATATATAAAAAAATTGCCCACTCACAAATTCAAATACATAGCAGTTGATAAAGTAGATTTAGGATCAAGAGGGGCACCAGCTGACATGTACCTAGAGTACAAAGAATTGAGGAGACAACTAAGGTACAATGCAGCAGTCCCTCCGGTCTAAATGAAACTATTTCTGTTAACATTGTGTTGAAACTAAAGGCAGAGTTGTTTTATAAGTCAGATATACTACTGACAAAGGCACTTAATTTTGTTTAATAAAAATATGACCACTGTACGTGCACAACTTGATCAAATTCCATTTGAGAGAGTCTGCCTTGGTCCTGATCAGCTTGTCTGCCACACAATTGTGCTCTGATGGAATGTAGAATGCCCACAGAGAGAGAGAGATTGTGCTGTGAAGCTACATGCCAAGTTAACTTGGCTAGTCTGTAAATGGGTTATGACATTTCTCCCTTGCTTCTTGATGTAGCACATGACAGTGGTATTGTCTGTAACTACATGAAGAGGTCCCAGGGACCATACATGGTTCAGAGAGTAGAATGCCTTGATAAGGGCAAGCACATCCTTGATATTTATCTGCTTGTATCTTTCCTTGATATCCCACACCCCCCCTGTACTGTTATCCCTTTTAAAACTGCTCCCCAAGCAAAGTCTGAAGTGTCTGTGGTGACTGACTGCTTTGGAGCAGGGATGGAGACAGGGAAACTTGGATTTAAGGATATCTGTTGTCTCCACCAAAACATTTATTTTCCGAAAAGTCCCAGTAATGGGATCTGAAAAGTTAAAGGGTGTTAATGACAGGACCAGAGAGATTTCAGAAACCACTGTATCTTTCTAATGTGAAGTGTTGCCAATGGTATCATAAGAATCATAGATGCCATGAGACCTAAAATTCTGAAGTATTCTCTCACAGTGACTAAAGTCTGAGTGGAAAACCTTAGAAATAGATTTAGTTAAAGATCTATTTTTTCCTTTGAAAGAAAAGATCTTTGAACTGACATATCTAGATGACATACCAGGAACACAATCCTGTCTGACAGAGTCAAGAATGACTTTTGGATGCTCTCTTGGAATCCCAGCTTGTGCAAGAGATCTCTCAGCCAAGAAAAAGGCTCAGCAAAGATAAGCAACTCATCTAAATATGGAAACGTGGATATCCTGTAGCCTGCAACTAGCTATAATTGTAGATAGACACCTTTTGAGCACTTGATGCAGTGGATAGACCAAAGAGTAAGGCAGAGAACTGATAATGTGATCCAGATACACAATACCTTAAGAAACACCTGAAGTCTGGATGAATAGGAATGTGATGATATGCATCTTTTAAGTCTATTGTTACCAGGAAACGTAAAGAGGAAGAAGAAGTAACAGTTTGTGAAGTGACATTATTCTGAGTTTAGGCACTATCACAAACAAGTTTAGGATTAAAAAAAGACCAAAACCAGTCTCCAAGGATGTTGGCACTAAGGCTATTCTTAAATAAAAACCTTTACCCACCTGTGAAAGAGGAACTGGTTCTATCACTCCTCGGGGTAGTATGTGATTAAGAACAAGAGGAATCAAAAGAGTCTGATCTGCAGGATCAGGACTGACCCTTTGGAAAGGAGGAATTTCCTCCCAGTGCAATCTGTAAACCTGTTGAATGACTTTCAGAACCCATTTGTCTGAAACAATATGTTACCAAGAAGAAAAATGGAGATTCAGTCTTTCTGGAAGAGAATATCGGTCAAGGTGGGAGGAAGTCACAAGTTATCTTGAATAGTCATTCAGACTTGTTAGAGTGTCCTTGGTTTTGGGAGGTTTGAGACTTCTTTTTGGAACTCCCTTACCATTTCTTCTTAAACATCTACATACCTAAATTCTATCAATACTATTGATGCTGGGTTTTTTTGCCAAAATTAGATAAAGTACCTTGAACAATCTAGAAAAGGAGGACTGAAAAATCTTAGAGAGCACCTGGATCAGCTTGCCCCTTTCATCACCATTTTGATCACCTCCACAGCAAAGGGACAAAACACTACATGTCTATCTAAGGGAGAATATAACATGTTGTCTTTTAAATATCTGGGAGGTTCTGAGAAAGCAACCATGCAAACCTTTTTAAAGCAGTCCAGTGGCCATAGCCCTGGAAGAGGTATCAACAAAATCATACACGCCGCAAACAATGAGTAGTGCACTGTACAATAGCAGGAGCTAAGTTATTTAAATCACGTGTTTTCTTCACAAGAAGACGTTGTAGATAAAACATTATTTATACTTTCAAAATGTGTCTGAACAAACTTTAACATATGGGCCTGACAATCCAAAGTTCTGAAAATCAACGTTGTAGAAGTATAATTTGTTTTCCCCATACCTTTCAATAAATTTCCCATCCTTATTAAATGGAGTAAGATTGGAATTAACTAAGTGCTTAGCAGCAGTGCAGTCAACTAAAGCCAAAGCTGCTGGGTCAGGTTTAGGAATAGCATATAAACATTCAAAAGGCTGAGTAGCTTTACACATTTGATCTGTCTTTTTAGAGACAGCTAGCTGACTATCAGGAAAACTGCAGGCAGTAACACATATACACACACACACACATACACATACACACACACACACACACACACACACACACACACACACACACACACACACACACACACACACACACACACACACACACACACACACACACTCTAAAGCAGCCAGGATAGGAGGAATGGGTATAGGTTTTGGAAAATCCTTATGAAGTAAGTCATAGTATTTTCTGAGGAACTGAGAATTGTCAGTGTTCTCCAACTAAAAACACCAGGAATCTTGAATCTCTTCAAGAAATGAGGCATCCCTCATTCTTTTACCAGAAACTACTCTACAAGAAGGATCAATAACCTGAATTAAACCCTGAGCCAGTCCCAGTAAACTACTCCTATCCAAAGAAATTTGAGGAAGAGAAGATACATGTTTGGCTTTCTGTTTCTTTTTGACAGGAAGAATGTGGCCAGCAGTGTTACTAATGGCAGCTGCTGCTTCCCCAGGAATGAGCACAGCAATCTGACATACAAGTGGCTTTCCCTTGCCCACTGAGAGGACTGCAGCAGCCACAGAAGATGTGGCTAGCCCCCCTGTCCATAGTTGCTGCAGTGTTACTCCAGAGAGATTCAAGGTAAAAGATGAGTGACCTGAGGTAAAACAAATGACCACAGCAGTTACCCACTTGTGGCTGAGGCAAATTGCTGGCCTTCTGTGGTGGTAAAGACTGCTTTTTCCTTTTATGGCTGGAAGAAGGACCTACCATGAGACTGACAACCTGTTTCAAGGTCAAGCCGAAAATGATGCTTCATTTCCATGGAAGACAAGCAGCAAATGCCAGTACAACTACCAGTCCACAGAAGTTACTTTTCTGACAGAACAAAAAAGAGTAAAAAGTACTTTCAAATACTATGACAGCCCCACAATGGAAAATCAAACAAAATTTCTCCACACAAAATATGTTATCAATTAGTTTACACTACTTTAAAAGTCACAGAAAAAAATGAGTGCTGTTTTAAAAGTGCATTACAGTCCCAAGACAGATCATTAAAATGCAGCACTCCTAGCTTTAAAGTAACTTTCTTGAAGAGGAAAGTAATAAAACATCAGTAAATATAAGAAAATGGAAGTTTTTTTTCCCAGAGAGAGCTTATGTACCCAACAAAGGAAAGCACAAGCTGACCGTTGAGTCTCAAAAGCCTCAGAGAAGCATACTCTTATGTGGCAGTTAAGCTCTGAAGGGCTTTGCACCCAAACGTGTCTTTAGTCAGCTCACCTCAGACTGCTTAAGAGTTTGGGTGCACAGAAGGTGCCCTGAAGCTTTGGAAGCTAGGCAGGTGTAATATCCTTGGTAGGTTACAACCCATATAGCTAAGGCTGCTGCAGCAGTGATCAGTATGAAGAATATTAGCCTCGATGCTGATACTGATTGACATCACTTTATACTGACACCTGTGTGGTGTACAATGTCATACCTCTAACAGTCTAAATGCATCCTTACATTCCAGAGCATTTTCTAAAAAAAATAAGTTAAAAAGCACAAGATAAGCACATGTAAATATTTTGTGAATAATAAAAGCTATTAAAACTATACAAATTGCAACATTATTAGTAAGACAGACCCCAGGATTCAATGAAATCTATGTAGGCTTTGTGTAGAGCCTACACAGAATGTGGCTGTGTACACAGCCATGGTTTCCCCTGGGCAGCACACCATGCATATTAATCATGGCAAACTGCCGAAGGAGACCATAGTAACAAGGCTATTGAATTTGTGTAGGCAGTAATGTAGAGGCTAGCCCGTGGTTCTGGATTGTCCAGGGAATTCTTGGACAGATGTTATGTACCATGTAAGAATCCTTCTAATGTACCCTGCTAGTGTTAAAATATGTGTGAATTAATCTTTTGTAGTTTAATTTTCTAATTTTTTTTTTAATGTCCATTTGTCTGTGCAGCATGGAGTGCAGCAGTGCCAAGCTGATACAGTATATATCTGCTAGACATCTGAAAATAGAAACAGATGTAATTAATTATATCTGTTTTTATTTCTTTTTTTTTAATTGTCCATTTGTGTGGCACAGAGCACAGCAGTGCCAAGCTGCACTTACACATACCCAGCTGACACCTACCAGACATCTAAAAATAGAAACTGGATGTAATTTATTTTTATGTCTGGTTATGTTTAAACCTGTTTGTGTGGTGCAGCATGGTGCTTAGCAATGCTAACAGGTAGCTTAGTTGTATATGTGAAGGTATACTAGTTTTCATAATATCCAAGTAGCTAAATGGGTAGAGTCATGGCCTAAAGCTTAGTAGGTCCTGGGCTTGAGTCCTCAGCAGTCATACCTTTAATTTAATGCAATTTTTTGTTTAATTTAAAAACAAAATTGTTGCATTAGGAAAAGCTGCATGGTGCTAAGCACTACTTAAAGATGATTAATGGCTACTCCTCTTTGCGCTTTGCTAAGCTTCACTACAACACAGTTGTGCAACTTTAAGTAATGCTTAGTTCTGCTAAGTTGGTTTGTGCAATGCTAAACAACACAGCCTTTTTTGAATGTTTCAGTGTGATGTATAAGGGTGGGAAAACAGCCTATATTAAGGCCAATAGGCAGAAATTTTGCACCATTTGTAGGAGTTTTACTATTTGTAGATATGCCAGGTGGTGTTGGTGAGGGTATGCACTTTCGGGTTCAGAGGTGGGGTGTGCAGGAGTCCAGAGTGTTTGTTCAGCTCCTGGTCCAGAATTACGAACCTCAGCAATTACCAGGGTGCAGAATGTAAGACTGAGGCCTGGGATCAGTTGGCTGGGGATCTTTACAGTGCTACGAGCAGTGTCGTCACCACTATGATGACCTGAAGCAAAGGAAGAGGGGAACCTTGGACACCTGGGCCCAAGAAATTAGGGTTGGGCAAGCCCCACTTATAAGTAAGTATCTCTGCTGCTACTTTACTAAAATACAAGCTGAATCTGTGCAAAAGTGGTATGCATAATGGAGTGCTTCTCTTCCAGCAGCTGCAGCTGAACGGTCTTGCAACATGCAATATCATGTTGGGCGCCTGGCCAGGATGTGCTTTGAGTGTGGTAAATATGGATATTTTCTAATAACTGTAGTGCAATTAGCAATAAATAATAAAAACTGTAGTGTAATAAACAATAAACAATAACAATAAGCAATAAGGTGTAAAGCAGGATTGTGGTTTGATAACGAATGTGTGCAAATAACTGCTGTAGGGCTGCATTCAGTGCAGGTGTGTTCTACTTTCACTGCTGTCAACTGTATCACTGAAATAAATAATTCAAAAGTACTTAATTGTTAAATATATTGCACAACCCACAATACAGTTCAAAGCTGTCTTCAGGCCACTTTCAGTCAAATAATGCTCTGTATCCCTTCCACTCCTGGAACAAACTATATGGGTAAGATAGCCACGTTTTGGGGAGATATCATGTGCATACTTCACAGATTATAAGGAGCAATACTAACAGGTGTAAAGCAGGATTGTGGTGTCATGACTAATATGTCATAGTAACTGCTGTAGGGCTGTATTAATAGCATGTCTTTTCTAATGTTGCTGCAGTCAACTGTAAAACTACAATAACTGTAGAATGCAAAAGTAATTTCCTGATAAATGTATTGCACAACCCACAGTATGGTTCAAGGCTGTCTGCAGTCCACTTTCAGTCACATAATGCTCTCTTTTCCTCCCACTACAGGAACAATGTATATGGGTGAATTATCCCACTTTATGGGCAGATATTGTGTGTATACTTCACAAATTCTAAGCAGTAATACTAATAAAGTGTAAAGAAAGATTGTGGTTTCATAACTAATGTGTGAAAATACTTGCAGTAGGGCTGTATTAATTGCATGTCCATTGTAATGTCACTGCAGTCAATTGTTACATTATTTGCAGATGTCCCCTGCCGTCATAGCATTTAGGTTCTACTCCCATGCCTGCCAACTAAGACATGACGGCTGTCTAGTCTCCTTAATATACACAAACATACCTTTTGACTGCAATAATTTTTTTGTAATGTAATTACAACTGCCTAATCTGTCTGGTCCATGATTAGCAGATAAATGATTACCTGGAATGCAATGTATTTTTAAATCCATTTACAGAACACCTTGGTAGTCATGTACATGAACATTATGTGAAACAGTTCCATGTAGTTGTGTACATGCATTTGTTAGTGCTTGGCCCATACTGTCCCATGCCAACATTTCTAGAGGTATGTACGAGCTACATCTCTAAAAAATTGTAGTCACTATACTCACAACTGACCCTGCACTCCTATGGAAATATGTATTAGCAGTCTATATATGAATATCATCTGTGATGCCAATAATGGTATGTTTTTCTTTCTGTCCCCACCCATTATCTTCTTTAATTTATTATTGTTATTTATTATTATGATTTAATATTAATATAGTCTGTTAAACTAACTGTTATGTTGGCCTTATGGGTTATTTCATACTGGTTTACTGTTAACATACTTACTGTTATGCTATTTAATGCTGTGTTCCACATAATATACCTTAATATGTGTTTGGATTAATTAATATTATGTTCCATTATATTAATATTAGCATTGGTTTGGTTATTACTAACCTTAACTTAATGTTATAACTAATTTACTACAGTGAGACAAGGTAGGCTGGTTCCAGGTGATCCACCTACCTTGGCTCCTCCTGCCATAGCACTGGGCCACAGCACATCTGGTACCCATGCTGGTGGTGCCCCCTCTGCTGCCCATGCACTACCTGCAGTATCGGGTAGTTCTGCCCCACAGGCCAGGACTGGGAGTAATCGTGGTGAGGGAGTTGTCACTCATGATGACCTGCCAGGTTTTATGCACAGGATTATGTACCATGGTTTTGGACACCTCCTGTGCTGGATGGAGGGAATGTTGGCCACCCTGGTTGGGCAGCATCACTCTGGAGCCCAGCTTTCACTACTGACACCCCAGGGCAGTGATGCAGCAGTGCCAACAGTCCCATGGGTGGGGACTTGAGTAATGCTGCTACCTTGTGGAGACAGGTGAGACTGCAATTCAACAACACCCATCCCATCCAAGATGTTTACCCCCTCTTGTATAACACACCACCCCTGTCTGCTGTCTTGTATGTCTTGACTGCCTGCAAAAGCTTCTTCACCTACCCAACTTACCTACCCCACATGTACCTATGTCCCTTTCCCAACATTCCACTCTCACCTTAAAAAACAATGGTCACCTACCCCCCCCCAAAAAAAATCACCCCATAAGTAGCTCTCCATTTTGCACATGTATCCATTGGACACACGTACTTTGCACCAATTGGCTGGGAATGCAGTTATGTTGTCCTCACCTCTCTCTCTGGGGGTGAGAGTCCAAATTCATCTTCAAATTCTGTCAAATTTTACAGTTGTTGCTGTACAAGAAATGGATAGCTATGGTTCTTTCCTACACCCTTCCTGCACATACCTACCTGTCTTTCACAATGTTTTTCCCCTACTTGCACCACATTTCACCACTGTCCTATCTTCCATTTTTTCTTTTCTTTAAAGATTTTTTGCACAATGCTGTACAATGCTGCATGTTGCACAGCATTGCTAAGCTCAACTAAATGGAGATATATCGATATATGTGTTTTAAATTATAACAAACACCTGTCCCTTATTTTGAACCCAAGATCATTGCACTTGCAGAGCACTGCATTAATCTGCCACACCATACATCTGTTAATTAAAATAGGTAGTTTAAACAAAACATAGTAACAGCAAGTTGCAGTCATTCAGCATGTTTAAGCACAGCTGCACAATGTGCCGTGTTGTGGAAACTTGCTAAAAGTATAATATGAAATATGGGAGTGTAACTTGGGGTCTGGGGTAAGAGTACACCACTAGAAAGCCAGACACAGAATAATAGCTGTGAGGTCTCTCACAGCCGATAAATGTGCACTTTGATCAGTAACATTTAGAAATACACCTGCTAAAACTTTAATGGTAACATACACTTTCAAATGGGACTCTGGTGGAGAAATACATCCATATAAAGCCATGCACATAATGATGGATGTAAAAAGGTATGTCACAGCCTGTATGTGTGCACTTATCTTTTGACAAATACACATGCTGTAATAGTGACTCAGTAGCTCAGTCTGTTAAATGCTTTGTAAGCAGTAAGTTTTGCCACATGCAGTCATCAGTTCAAATTCAGTGGTGTATAGCATTTAAATTACATTATTGTGCAGCCAGCAATTAATGACTGAGTCATACACATTTTATCCACTCAGTGCATTCCAAATGAAATGTCTGCTTTTCACTGATGGAAGTCACAGGCTTGCAGATAGGAACACACTTCACATATCCCTATAGTAACACTATACATGCATAAAGTGCATAAAATGTCAGGTCATGCATTAATATCCATTCACATAGGATTTTAATTTAGGTTATACAAATGTGGCACACTAATATCAGAGTGCAGCACACAATCCTTTCCTAATGAAATTACAGATTAGCACGGCTGCGCAAGTAACTGCACATATGAAGCCCCTGCTAGTAACAAGGACTGCCAGCATACATGTTCCAAATGAGCACCAGACTGTAACACATGGCCTGACAGTTGTCCAAATGGTTGACTTAGTATTATATTTAGCCCCTATATTGCTCAAGGACACAACAAATGTGTTGCCTAGTACTCTGTTAGTGATACCATTGCCTAACATACTTTTCTTAAACACATGCCTTAACTGGAGTGGAATGGGCATGCTCACTCTGGCTCTGCCTCTACAATAAGGCTGACACAGCTCCCACAGTTAATCTTACAGCTTGTTGTCCTCCAAAGTGTTCACGTTCTCTGCCTATGCCTATCGCCTGCAGCAGTAGCTGCAACCTGTAGCAAATACATCTCTATGTAAAAGTAGTTGCTACAGACCTATACTCTGTAATGATGTAGTGTCTTGACTCCAGTAATGTCCAGCACAACATATCAGAAAGGGCTTCTAATCTACATGAAGGTCTTATATCTTGTTTAGTGGTTGCATGTCATTGGCTGATGATACTGCAAATCAACTCTGTTGGTTGCAATTAGCATTTCACAACCATAGATTTTTAAGAGGCAATCACCTGGTAATGAGAACCATGTTAAAAGGCAAATAGCTGGTTATGGGGAACCAGTCTGTATGAGACTTTTTTCACAGAGTAAATGGGTTGCCAAAACATTTATATTTCTGCATATATCAACAGAGGAGGATTGTACACCATCAGATATGTAACCTTTTTGTTTACAACATGATGCATATGTGTGAATATACTTAGGGGGAACAAGGATTGCAGCATTAAGCCTTTCTTAATATTGTGATAATGGCATGTCATTGATCTCTAGATTTGTTACACCAACAGACGACTTACAATACATCAAGGGTGGAATGTTTTTTGTCAATGTGGCATACTGGGCTTGTGGGACTGTCCCTTTATAGTGGTTGTAATAGCACACTGCTCTTTGTATGGCACTATTGTTTGATATTTTTGATTTTTAAATCCCTTCTCCCTAGCAGAACTACTCCTTGGTCCTCTGCGTGGTGTGCCATCCCTTATAAGCCTAGTGCTGTGACACAGGCTGTCCCCCTATTCAACAATATAGCAACAAAAAAGAAATCCCTACTGAACTAAAAAGAAAACCCTACCTGTAACCCTTACGTGGACTACCTAGAAGTGCTTTGCTCAGCCTCACAGTCTTATAAGCCTAGTGCTATGACACAGGCTGCCAACCTATTCAACAATATAGCAACAAAAAAGAAATCCCTACTGAACTGAAAAGAAAACCCTACCTGTAACCCTTATGTGGACTACCTAGAAGTGCTTTGCTCAGCCTCACAGTCTTATAAGCCTAGTGCTATGACACAGGCTGTCCCCCTATTCAACAATATAGCAGCAAAAAAGAAATCCCTACTGAACTGAAAAGAAAACCCTACCTGTAACCCTTACATGGACTACCTAGAAGTGATTTGCCCAGCCTCACAGTCTTATAAGCCTAGTGCTGTGACACAGGCTGTCCCCCAATTCAACAATCAGGAGGGACCCTAGGTCAACTGGTGCCCTAGGCAAAAGGGCTTCACGGTGCCCCCCCACCACACTACCTGGTGCCCCCATCCTGGTCTATTTTCACCAAATAAATACTGGAAAAGTGCTCCTGCTAAACCAGCGCCCTAGGCAGCCACCTAGTTGGCCTATGCCTAAGGCCAGCTATGTCAACAAAATAACAACAAAAAAGAAATCCTTACTGAACTGAAACGAAAACCTTACCTGTAACCCTTACGTGGACTACCTAGACGTGCTTTGCCCAGCCTCACAGTCTTATAAGCATAGTGCTGTGACACAGGCTGTCCCCCTATTCAACAATAGCAACAAAAAAGAAATCCCTACTGAACTGAAAAGAAAACCCTACCTGTAACCCTTACTTGGACTACCTAGAAGTGCTTCGCTCAGCCTCACAATGTAGGTGATATCTTACATTTTTACAGGTTTAACTATATATTAGTGACTGGTTTAGGTAACCTGTATGTAAGGGCCAGCACACCTGCAGACCTACCCCGAGGCCATCCATCCCCTCTTTTTTTTTTATTCTTCTCTGCCTTACCTCCTATCTGGCTTAATGAATTAGTGTAATTCCCCATATAGGCCACTAGAGGACAGCAGAACACCAGGCTGTAAAAACTGTATTCTTTACTTCTAGCTGAACTCCACCAGCTCTTTCAAACACTTACCTAATGTTATCCCTGTAG